>NC_041388.1:254528172-254553898 GCF_002162155.2 Triticum dicoccoides
GCTCAAACTTTATTTTGTCTAGCATGGGACACATCTATATATATATATATATATATACATCTTTACATCTATACACATATATAGTGTGCGAATAACTATGAAAGTTGCTCATTGGATGAAGCCAATCCGACGGTACAGAGATGGCAAATCCGAGCACTACTGGCCGTTGGATATCATCTACATTCCATCAGATTCCGCCACATGTACAATCTAGAAGACTCCATGGTTGAACTTAAGCATAATGCACAAACCTCTAAACACAAGCACTTCTCCTTTGTTCTCTAGAATCTTCCATATCTTAATTGCCCAAACCGTTTTTTCTAAATGAATTGTCACTTTTTGTTTTTACCTTTACAATTCAAAATTACATGAATCTTAAAATAGTTTTTTTACAAAACTAATTGATTTTGGATGAGATGAACTATAAGAATTAAACGAATATCTACATCATGCATATTTGGGAGAAGAGGCAGGAAACCGATGAGAGGAGTGGCGAGAAACGGTAGCCTGTTTTCAATGAAAACCTAGTAGAGAAGGAAGCGTGAGCTACACGACGCATGCGCACAGTGCTTACCATGTACTGCATGTGCTGTCGAAAGGGCTCAGGGTTGCCATTCGATTTGGGAGCATCCAACGGTGCACATGTACGATCCGTGGGGTTTGGGTTCTGGCCAGTCAGAACGCAGGGCTCAGATCGCGCGTGCAGCAGGGGGTGGGGAATATCATACGGAAACCAACATTCGGTGGAAACCATGAGAAAAAGATGTTTTGAAGTTTCAAAAAATATTCAAAAAAATGCGGGATGTTAAGAGGATGATGTTTTATTGGCACACAAAATTTCAAGTTGAAACACATTAAGATATGTGAGCTATGAAAAAGACAAAATCAGTGTTGAATAGTGCCGAATAGTAATGTCACTATTCAGGGCGGAATTTGTCCTTTTCATAGCTCACATATCGTAATGTTTTTCAACTTGAAATTTTGTGTCGCGATAAAACATCACCTTCTTAACATCCCACATTTTTTCAGATTTTATGGAACTTTAAAATATGGTTTCCACAAAGTTTTCATTGAATATCGGCTTTCGTGAGTGAACCTTGTGCTATTTGAAAACATTTCGTGAGAAGAATCTCGGTTTTTAAATCCCCATAAATCCAAAACTAAGCTAAAAATTGTGAAACCTGCCATGGCGTCACGACGTCGCACTTATATGTCGAGGAATTTTTTTCGTCCATTGTGGCGCAAGTTTTATTACAAGCCTCTTACAAACCAGAGCTTCTCTCAAATAAGCCTCATGGTTCCGATAGGGAAACGTGTCCTCCTTGTGGGCAAAACATAATCACTGCCTCTTTTCACCTTGCATTTTCTTCTACGGGCAACATGGAACAACATGATATCCGTGCTGAAATTTAAACTTATTCAGGGTCCGTTTGGCTTTTTATACACTAATTGAGTTTCCTAGACATTTAATATCCATAATTCAAATCTGAACTACAAATACATGCTCCAGTTCACCAAAATGGCTAGAAAAATTATACATGTGTCCTTGGGTGCATGTTTAGGTCCCATGCTAGGAATGGGAATGAATTACAACCATACTGGTGTCATGGCTCGTACTCAAACATTTCGAATCTCGGCTTTTAAGTCCCCATAAACCCTAAACTCACCAGAAAGTCATCAAAGGTAGCATGGTGTCACGTCATGGCACATATATGTCGTGGTAAAAACATTGTCCAATTTGGGCCAAGCTTTATTACAAACCTCTTACAAAAATTGGAGCTTCTCTCAAAGAAACCTCGTGGTTCTGATAGGGAAACATGTTCCCCTTGTGGGTGAAACGTAATCACTGCCTCTTTTCACCTTGTATTTTCTTCCACGGGCAACATGGAACCACAGGATATCCGTGCTGAAACTTAAACTTATTCAGGGTTCGTTTGGCCTTTTTATACACTAATTGAGTTTCCTAGGCATTTAATGTCCATAATTCAAATCTGAACTACAAATACATGCTCCAGTTCACCAAAATGGCTAGAAAAATTATACATGTGTCCTTGGGTGCATGTTTAGGTCTCATGCCAGGAATGGGAACGAATTACAACCGTACCAGTGTCCTGGCTCTTCCTCAAACATTTCGAATCTTGGTTTTTAAGTCCGCATAAATTCTAAACTCACTAGAAAGTCATCAAAGGTGGCAAGGTGTCATGTCATGGCACATATATGTTGTGGTAAAAACAATGCCGATTTGGGCCAAGCTTTATTACAAACCTCTTACAAACCGGAGCCTGTCGCAAGAACCCTCGTGGTTTTGATAGGGAAATGTATCCCCTTGTGGGCCAAACGATAAGCACTCCCTCTTCTAGCCTCGTATTTTCTTCTACACGCGACACGGAACAGCTGGAGATTCGCGTTGAACTTTGAAATTATTCAGGGTTCGTTTGACCTTTTTTATTCATTAATTGAGTTTTCTAGGCATTTAATGTCCATCATTCAAATCCGAACTACAAATACATGCTCCAGTGCACCAAAATGGCTAGAAAAAACATACATGTTTCCTTGGGGTGCATGTTTAGGTCCCATGGAACGAATGGGAACGAATTCAACCGTCTCGCCATCCTGGCCTGGCCACAAACATTGTGAATCTCGGTTTTTAAATGTCTGTAAATCCAAAACTCACTAGGAAATCATGAAACTTGGCATGGTGTCACTACATGGTATATATAATTGTCCAATTTGGGCGAAGCTATATTACAAGCCTTTTACAAACCGGAGCTTGTCGCAACCCTCGTGGTTCCGGTAGGGAAACATGCCCTCTTGTGGGCGAAAGATAATCGATGCATCTTCTCACCTTGAAATTTGTTTTCTACAGGCAAAATAGAATAACAGGAGTGTCGGGCTAAAATTTGAAAATGTTCAGAGTTTGTTTGTCCATTATATATATATATATATTACTAATTACTAAGTTTTCTATGCACTTAATGTAGTCCATAATTCAAATTTGAACTACAACCACATGCTCTAGTGAAGAAAAATGGGTGGGAAATCATGAATGTGTCATTGGGTGCATGTTTAGGTCTCGTTTAAGGAATGAGAATGAATTACAAACTTGACCTCGTCCTGAAACAATGAGAATCTCGGTTTTTAAATCCCAGTAAATAAAAAAGTCACCCAAAAAACATGAAACTTGGCATGGTTTCATGACATGGCACATATATGTCATGGTAAAAAGTCGTCCAGATTGAGAAGAAGCGCACACATTAGTAGCCAACAAAGTCTTTTTTGAAACAAAAAGCTGACACGTTAATATCACAAACGATTGTATTATATTTACCATGTCGAAATTTAACCATACTCGGTGGCGTGCGTGCAGCTGTTTGATTAGACGGGACGGGCGCGAGAAGTCCGCCGTGAAGCTTCGACGGGACGCGTGCGAGCAGTCTGCCATGCAGGCTCAACGGGACGCGTGCATCCTGTCCACCTCGCAGGCTCGACGGGACACGTGCGAGCAGCAAGGCCGCCCATGCTCACCGGGAAGCAAGCTCTTAGACCTCCATGCACCAGCCGCTGCCCGCCTCACTCACAACTTCTCCATTAATGGATTAATTAAAGCACCTGGACGGAGGGTGTTTGCTTGTGATCCCATGGTACCATTTGCTTTGTTCATGTTTTCAACTAGTATTCTGCCCTAATTTAAATTGCCACATAGGGCAATGGATAATATGACCACATATAAAATGGCAACGGATAATACGACGACAAATTTACAACGGCGCACATAATAATTGTCTTACATATTCCGGATAATTTAAAATGCCACATGCGGCAAAGCCTGGAAGACACGGGGGCAAGAGAAGAAGGAAATTGCAGACAACGATCTGGGTCGCTACTGTCTCTACTCGTCGATGGATCGCCGGGCGGCGAAATCCTCCATCTCCTTCTTCAATTCCTCACAACTTTGCTTGAAAGCAGCCACGGATTCCTCCACCTCCTGCTCGCGCTCGATCCGGAGCTTCCTCAAGCCACCCATCAGTTGCTCGACGACCGCTTTCAGCGTCATCTCCGAGGCACTTCTCTGCTCATGCAACATCTTCCAGCCGGCGGCCTCCTCCTCCTTCTCAGCGACCAACTTGAGGAGCTTCGCATTGTCATCCATGAGTTGCTCGACGAGGCCGGTCGCCTTGTCAACCGAGGCATCACTGATCTTGAGCAGCTTCATCAAGCCGTCGACCAGCTCCTGCTGCATAGTGACGCCAGCGAGAATGTCGCCGTCACCGGCGAAGGACTTCAGGAATGCCGGCTCATCGCGATGGCTGACGTCATGAATGCACTTGTTAGAGCCCTCGCATGCCTGTGAGAGCTCGTTCGAGGGCTCCGCGGCGCGTCCGGGCATCTCTATTGCGGCTGCGGCTTCGCGGCGGGACCTCTCTAGTGCTTTCATGGCCTTTGTCTTTGCTGCCTGGTTATATGTCCACCCTAAAATCCTCCTATCAGTCATGGCGGAACGACTTGACAGAGAAAACCATTTTTGTGGGTGATGAGGAGAGGAACTGTGAAGTAATTTTCGAGTGGGTAGTTTTTATAGCCCGGTGCTAAGTGTGATCACATATTAGTGTGATAGGTGTGAACAGATTTTCAATTACTTATTGCGTTGTAATCAGCAATGTGATGAGAAACAAGGTCAAAATTTATTGATGGCAGAAGGTTGACCACGTTGTTGCTCGCCGTTGAGGCGGCCGCGGCGCGCTCCGCTCTCCGTTGAGGCAAAGTTACAATGGAAACTGTTAATAATTCTTAATGATTGTCTTACATATTCAGGATAATTTAAAATCCCAAAGCGGCAAGACCCAGAACACTCACGACCTACATATGCATACACTTATAATAAAATATAAGCTAAAAGGGTGAGCTGGCGGCCTTCCGACGATGGTCTTCTCGGACTCCATGATCAGCATAGCACCCTTGCGGTCGTTCACTCCCAGTGTCCGGACCCGCCTCCGCCTACGGAGCTGCTGGCATTGGGAGGCTCTTGGGGCTACTGGGCCTCTTCCAGAAGAGCTTGACAGTGTAAAATCGCGCGCATGACAACTCCGCGGAACCGCTCCATTTCCATGTCTCTGGCCTGGTAGCAAATTCCGTCGATCACCTGCATCCTCAAGATATCACGTTGGTGATGTTCTACTTCGTTAGGGACGTCAACTCCGCCAAGGATGCACTCGAGCCTGGCCACCACATCATCAGGATCGAGGTTGACACGGCCGCCGTGGGAAATGATGAAGCCGTAGGCTGCCTTTATCTTGACTGAATCACAGAGGTCCTCTGCCCATTCCTTGCGGGGCATCAGGCTCTCGATGAGCACTGGTGACGGCGGCTTTTCGGGTGGGTCGTCAATCATGCCGCCGAGCAGCTCTGGATCTTTTGCATGGTGGATTGCAAACTGCTCATCACACCACCTCTGCAATATGTCTATTGTGCTCCCAAGGACTGTGACGCCGATATCGCTGCCGATGGGCCATGGTGCCTGCATCGGCCGATGAAGCTCTTGCTCCCCGACCTTCTCCGGCTCGTTCTGTTGGGGAACGTGGTAGTTTCAAAAAAAATCGTACGCACACACAGGATCATGGTGATGCATAGAAACGAGAGGGGAGAGTGTGTCTACGTACCCTCGTAGACCGAATGCGGAAGTATTAGTACAACACGGTTGATGTAGTCGTACGTCTTCACGATCCAACCGTTCCAAGTACCGAACGCACGGCACCTCCGAGTTCTGCACACGTTCAACTCGATGACGTCCCGCGAGCTCCGATTCAGCAAAGCTTCACATGAGAGTTTAGTCAGCACAACGGCGTGGTAACGGTGATGATGATGCTACCAACGCAGGGCTTCGCCTAAGCACTGCTACGATATGATCGAGGTGGATTATGGTGGAGGGGGGCACCGCACACGGCTAAGAGATCAATGATCAATTGTTGTGTCTATGGGGTGCCCCCCTGCCCCCGTATATAAAGGAGCAATGGAAGGAGGCGGCCGACCAGGGAGAGGCGCGCCAACAGGGGGAGTCCTACTCCCACTAGGAGTAGGACTCCTCCTTTTCCTAGTAGGAGTAGGAGAGGGGGAAGGAAAGGGAGAGGAGGAGAAGGAAAGAGGGGGCCGGCCCCCCTTGCCCTAAACCAATTTGGTTTGGGCCTTGGGGCGCGCCCCACACTCCCCTTGATGCCCTCTATTTCCACTAAGGCCCATGTAGGCCCATTAAGTCCCCCGAGGGGTTCCGGTAACCCCCCGTACTCCGGTATATGTCTGAAACCTTCCGGAACCTTTCCGGTGTCCGAACATAGTCGTCCAATATATCAATCTTTACGTCTCAACCATTTCAAGACTCCTCATCATATCCGTGATCATATCCGGGACTCCGAACTACCTTCGGTACATCAAAACACAAAAACTCATAATACCGATCGTCACCGAACTTTAAGCGTGCGAACCCTACGGGTTCGAGAACTATGTAGACATGACCGAGACACGTCTCTGGACAATAACCAATAGCGGAATCTGGATGCTCATATTGGCTCCCACATATTCTACGAAGATCTTTATCGGTCAAACCGCATAACAACATACATTGTTCCCTTTGCCATCGGTATTTTACTTGCCCGAGATTCAATCGTCGGTATCTCAATACCTAGTTCAATCTCGTTACCGGCAAGTCTCTTTACTCGTCCCGTAATACATCATCCCGCAACTAACTCATTACTTACAATGCTTGCAAGGCTTATAGTGATGTGCATTACCGAGTGGGCCCAGAGATACCTCTCCGACAATCGGAGTGCCAAATCCTAATCTCGAAATACGCCAACTCAACAAGTACCTTCGGAGACACCTGTAGATCACCTTTATAATCACCCAGTTACGTTGTGACGTTTGGTAGCACACAAAGTGTTCCTGCGGTAAACGGGAGTTGCATAATCTCATAGTCATAGGAACATGTACAAGTCATGAAGAAAGCAATAGCAACATACTAAACGATCAAGTGCTAAGCTAACGGAATGGGTCAAGTCAATCACATCATTCTCCTAATGATGTGATCCCGTTAATCAAATGACAACTCATGTCTATGGCTAGGAAACATAACAATCTTTGATTAACGAGCTAGTCAAGTAGAGGCATACTAGTGACACTCTGTCTGTCTATGTATTCACACATGTATCATGTTTCTGGTTAATACAATTCTAGCATGAATAATAAACATTTATCATGATATAAGGAAATAAATAATAACTTTATTATTGCCTCTAGGGCATATTTCCTTTAGTATCCCACTTGCACTAGAGTCAATAATCTAGATTACACAGTAATGATTCTAACACCCATGGAGCCTTGGTGCTGGTCATGTTTTGCTCATGGAAGAGGCTTAGTCAACGGGTCTGGAACATTCAGATCCGTATGTATGTTGCAAATCTCTATGTCTCCCACCTGGACTTGATCCCCAATGGAGTTGAAGCGCCTCTTGATGTGCTTGGTTCTCTTGTGAAATCTGGATTCCTTTGCCAAGGCAATTGCACCAGTATTGTCACAAAAGATTTTCATTGGACCTGATGCACTAGGTATGACACGTAGATCGGATATGAACTCCTTCATCCAGACTCCTTCATTCGCTGCTTCCGAAGCAGCAATGTACTCTGTTTCACATGTAGATCCCGCCACGACGCTCTGTTCAGAACTGCTCCAACTGACAGCTCCACCGTTCAATATAAACACGTATCCAGTTTGCGATTTAGAATCGTCCGGATCATTGTCAAAGCTTTACATCAACGTAACCATTTACGATGAGCTCTTTGTCACCTCCGTAAACGAGAAACATATCCTTAGTCCTTTTCAGGTACTTCAGGATGTTCTTGACCGCTGTCCAGTGATCCACTCCTGGATTACTTTGGTACCTCCCTGCTAAACTAATAGCAAGGCACACAACAGGTTTGGTACACAGCATTGCATACATGATAGAGCCTATGGCTGAAGCATAGGGAACATCTTTCATTTTCTCTCTATCTTCTGCAGTGGTCGTGCATTGAGTCTTACTCAACTTCACACCTCGTAACACAGGCAAGAACCCTTTCTTTGCATGATCCATTTTGAACTTCTTCAAAACTTTGTCAAGGTATGTGCTCTGTGAAAGTCCAATTAAGCGTCTTGGTCTATCTCTATAGATTTTGATGCCCAATATGTAAGCAGCTTCACCGAGGTCTTTCATTAAAAAACTCTTATTCAAGTATCGTTTTATGCTATCCAGAAATTCTATATCATTTCCAATCAACAATATGTCATCCACACATAATATTAGAAATGCTACAGAGCTCCCACTCACTTTTTTGTAAATACAGGCTTCTCCAAAAGTCTGTATAAAACCATATGCTTTGATCACACTATCAAAACGTTTATTCCAACTCCGAGAGGCTTGCACCATGATACGTCTCCAACGTATCTATAAGTTTTGATTGCTCCATGCTATATTATCTTCTGTTTTGGACATTATTGGGCTTTATTATTCACTTTTATATTATTTTTGGGACTAACCTATTAACCGGAGGCCCATCCCAGAATTGTTGTTTTTTGCCTATTTCAGAGTTTCGCAGAAAAAGAATATCATACGGAGTCCAAACGGAATGAAGCCTTTGGGAACGTGATTTTCAGAACGAACATGATCCAGGAGACTTGGACCCTACGTCAAGCAACCAATAGGGAAGCCACGAGGTAGAGGCGTTCCTACCCCCCAGGCGTGCCCTCCGCCCTCGTGGGCCCCATGTTGCTCCACCGACGTACTCCTTCCTCCTATATATACCTACGTACCCCCAAACGATCAGAGACGGAGCCAAAACCCTAATTCCACCACTGTAACTTTCTGTATCCACGAGATCCCATCTTGGGGCCTGTTCCGGAGCTCCGCCGGAGGGGGCATCGATCATGGAGGGCTTCTACATCAACACCATAGCCTCTCTGATGATGTGTGAGTCGTTTACCTCAGACGTTCGGGTCCATAGTTATTAGCTAGATGGCTTCTTCTCTCTTTTTCGATCTCAATACAATGTTCTCCCCCTCTCTCGTGGAGATCTATTCGATGTAATCTTCTTTTGCGGTGTGTTTGTTGAGACCGATGAATTGTGGGTTTATGATCAAGTTTATCTATGAACAATATTTGGATCTTCTGGATTCTTTTATGTATGATTGGTTATCTTTGCAAGTCTCTTTTAATTATCAGTTTGGTTTGGCCTACTAGATTGATCTTTCTTGCAATGTGAGAAGTGCTTAGCTTTGGGTTCAATCTTGCGGTGTCCTTTCCCAGTGACGGTAGGGGCAGCAAGGCACGTATTGTATTGTTGCCATCGAGGATAACAAGATGGTATTTTTATCATATTTCATGAATTTATCCCTCAACATCATGTCATCTTTCTTAAAGCATTACTCTGTTCTTATGAACTTAATACTCTAGATGCATGCTGGATAGCGGTCGATGTGTGGAGTAATAGTAGTAGATGCAGGCAGGAATCGGTCTACTTATCTCAGACGTGATGCCTATATACAAGATCATACCTAGATATTCTCATAACTATGCTCAATTCTGTCAATTGCTCAACAGTAATTTTTTCACCCACCGTAAAATACTTATGCTCTTGAGAGAAGCCACTAGTGAAACCTATGGCCCCCGGGTCTATCTTTCATCATATTAATCTTCCGACACTTAGCTATTTTCATTGCCATTTATTTTACTTTGCATCTTTATCATAAAAATACCAAAAATATTATCTTATCATATCTATCAGATCTCACTCTCATAAGTGACCGTGTAGGGATTGATAACCCCTTATCGCGTTGGTTGCGAGGATTTATTTGTTTTGTGTAGGTGCGAGGGACTCGCGCGTAGCCTCCTACTGGATTGATACCTTGGTTCTCAAAAACTGAGTGAAATACTTATGCTACTTTGCTGCATCACCCTTTCCTCTTCAAGGGAAAACCAACGCAGTGCTCAAGAGGTAGCAAGTAGGATTTCTGGCGTCGTTGCCGGGGAGGTCTATGCAAAAGTAAACACACCAAGTACCCATCACAAACCCTTATCTCCCGCATTACATTATTTGCCATTTGCCTCTCGTTTTCTTCTCCCCCACTTCACCCTTGTAGTTTTATTCGCCCTCTCTCTCTATCCTCCCTCTCTTTCTCTATTTGCCTCTTTTTGCCCGTTCCTCGTTTGCTTGTGTGTTGGATTGCTTGCTTGTCACGATGGCTCAAGATAACACTAAAGTGTGTGACTTTACCAATACCAACAACAATGATTTTATTAGCACTCTGATTGCTCCTCTTACGGATGTTGAATCTTGTGAAATTAATGCTGCCTTGCTGAATCTTGTCATGAAAGATCCGTTTTACGGCCTTCCTAGTGAAGATGCCGCTACCCATCTAAATAGCTTTGTTGATTTCTGTGATATGCAAAAGAAGAAAGATGTGGACAATGATATTGTTAAATTGAAGCGATTTCCTTTTTCACTTAGAGATCGTGCTAAAGCTTGGTTTTCATCTTTGCCTAAAAATAGTATTGATTCTTGGAATAAGTGCAAAGATGCTTTTATCTCTAAGTATTTTCCTCCCGCTGAGATCATCTCTCTTAGAAATGATATTATGAATTTTAAGCAACTTGATCATGAACATGTTGCACAAGCTTGGGAGAGGATGAATGTAATGATACGTAATTGCCCAACACATGGTTTGAATTTGTGGATGATTATACAAAACTTTTATGCCGGATTGAATTTTGCTTCTAGAAATCTTTTAGATTCGACCGCGGGAGGCACTTTTATGGAAATCACTTTATGATAAGCTACTAAACTCCTAGATAATATTATGGTTAATTATTCTCAGTGGCACACTGAAATATCTACTAATAAAAAAGTGCATGTGATAGAAGAAATTAATGTTTTGAGTGGAAAGTTGGATGAACTTATGAAATTATTTGCTACTAAGAGTGTTTCTTCTCATCCTAATGATATGCCTTTGTCTACTTTGATTGAGAATAATAATGAATCTATGGATGTGAATTTTGTTGGCAGGAATAATTTTGGTAACAACGCGTATAGAGGAAACTTTAATCCTAGGCCTTATCCTAGTAATTCCTCTAATAATTATGGTAATTCCTACAACAATTCTTATGGAAATTTTAATAAGATGCCCTCTGAATTTGAGACTAGTGTTAAGGAATTTATGAATTCACAAAAGAATTTCAATGCTTTGCTTGAAGAGAAATTGCTTAAAGTTGATGATTTGCCTAGGAATGTTGATAGAATTTCTCTTGATGTTGATTCTTTAAAACTTAGATCTATTCCTCCTAAGCATGATATCAATGAGTCTCTCAAAGCCATGAGAATTTCCATTGATGAGTGCAAGGAAAGAACCGCTAGGATGCGTGCTAAGAAAGATTCCTTTATAAGAGCGTGTTCTTCTAGTTTCCATGATAATAAAGATGAAGATCTAAAAGTTATTAATGTGTCCCCTATTAAATCTTTATTTTGCAATATGAATCTTGATAATTATGGGACTGAATATGATCCACCTTTACCTAGAAGGCGTTCCAAAAATTTGGAGTTTTTAGATCTTGATGCTAAAATTGATAAAAGTGGGATTGAAGAGATCAAAACTCTAGATGTTAATGAACCTACTATTTTGGATTTCAAGGAATTTAATTATGATAGCTTCTCTTTGATAGATTGTATTTCCTTGTTGCAATCCATGCTAAATTCTCCCCATGCTTATAGTCAAAATAAAGCTTTTACCAAACATATCGTTGATGCTTTGATGCAATCTTATGAAGAAAAACTTGAGTTGGAAGTTTCTATCCCTAGAAAACTTTATGATGAGTGGTAACCAACTATTAAAATTAAAATTAAAGATCATGAATGCTATGCTTTGTGTCATTTGGGTGCTAGTGTTTCCATGATTCCAAAGACTTTGTGTGATTTGTTAGGTTTCCGTGATTTTGATGATTGCTCTTTAAACTTGCACCTTGCGGATTCCACTATTAAGAAACCTGTGGGAAGAATTAATGATGTTCTTATTGTTGCAAATAGGAACTATGTTCCCATAGATTTTATTGTTCTTGACATAGATTGCAATCCTTCATGTCCTATTATTCTTGGTAGACCTTTCCTTAGAACGATTGGTGCAATTATTGATATGAAGGAAGGAAATATTAGATTCCAATTTCCGTTAAGGAAAGGAATGGAACACTTTCCTAGAAAGAAAATTAAATTACCTTATGAATCTATTATGAGAGCCACTTATGGATTGCCAACCAAAGATGGCAATACCTAGATCTATCCTTGCTTTTTATGCCTAGCTAGGGGCGTTAAACGATAGCGCTTGTTGGGAGGCAACCCAATTTTATTTTTATTCCTTGATTTTTTCTCCTGTTTAGTAATAAATAATTAATCTATCCTCTGTTTTGGTTGTGTTTTTTGTGTTTAATTAGTGTTTGTGCCAAGTAGAACTGTTGGGAAGACTTGGGGAAAGTCTTGTTAATCTTGTTGTAAAAACCAGAAACTTTAGCGCTCACGAGAACTGCTGGCATTTTTATTTGGAAAGTGATATTTAGTTAATTATTTTTGCAGATGATTAATAGATAAATTCCTCACGTCCAGAAATTTATTTTAGAATTTTTGGGGTTTCAGATCTTGCGCTAGCTACAGATTACTACAGACTGTTCAGTTTTTGACAGATTCTGTTTTTCGTGTGTTGTTTGCTTATTTTGATGAATCTATGGCTAGTAAAATAATTTATAAACCATAGATAAGTTGGAATAAATTAGGTTTAAAACCAATATAAATAAATAATGAGTTCATTACATTACCTTGAAGTGGTCTTTTGTTTTCTTTCGCTAACGGAGCTCACGAGATTTTCTACTTTAAGTTTTGTGTTGTGAAGTTTTCAAGTTTTGGGTAAGGATTTGATGGATTATGGAACAAGGAGTGGAAAGAGCCTAAGCTTGGGAATGCCCATGGCACCCCCAAGATAATCTAAGGACACCAAAAGGCCAAAGGTTGGGGATGCCCCGGATGGCATCCCCTCTTTCGTCTACTTCCGTCGGTAACTTTACTTGGAGCTATATTTTTATTCACCACATGATATGTCTTTTGCTTGGAGCGTCTTGTATGATTTGATTCTTTGCTTTTTAGTTTACCACAATCATCTTTGCTGTACACACCTTTTGAGAGAGAGACACATGATTCGGAAATTATTAGAATACTCTATGTGCTTCACTTATATCTTTTGAGTTATATAGTCTTGCTCTAGTACTTCACTTATATCTTTTAGAGCACGGTGGTGGACTTGTTTTATAGAAATTATTGATCTCTCATGCTTCACTTAGATTATTTTGAGAGTCTTAAATAGCATGGTAATTTGCTTAAATAATCCTAATATGCTAGGTGTTCAAGATTAGTAAAAACTTTCGTATGAGTGTTTTGAATACTAAGAGAAGTTTGATGCTTGATGATTGTTTTGAGATATGGAGGTAGTGATATTAAAGTTGTGCTAGTTGAGTAGTTGTGAATTTGAGAAATACTTGTGTTGAAATTCGCAAGTCCCGTAGCATGCACGTATGGTAAACGTTATGTAACAAATTTGAAACATGATGTGTTCTTTGATTGTCCTCCTTATGAGTGGCGGTCGGGGACGAGCAATGGTCTTTTCCTACCAATCTATCCCCCTAGGAGCATGCGCATAGTGTGTAACATCCCAAATTTTCAATTTGGAATGTTATACATTAGGTCATCATGCATATCATATTTTATTTTGCTTTTGGTTTTGATCCTAGAAAATCCTAAGCAACTCAAGGACCCACGGAGAGAGTTGGGGATTTCGTTGTTTACATATTTGAGTTTTCTCAAATTATGTAAACAGGATCATTTGATTTTATTTATTTTATCATCAATTATTTCTATTACAAAAATATGAGATCGGGAATAAAATGACTTTCCCAAAGTATAGAAATATTGAGGATTTAATAAAAAAATCAAATAAGATTTATTTCGGAGTTTTTCGGTATTTTATTTGAATTTAGGAAAAATGCGCGTTTTTCAAAGTTGTAGTTTGGGCCCAGAAAAAATGTTCACTTTTTCGGGCTTGATTTTAGAAACCCGGGAAAATTTATTTCGTGATTTTTGGAGTCCGTTTAGTATTTCTTTTTATTTTTCTTCCGAGCGGAATTATTTAAAAAAACGCGGAACCGACTTTGGGCCGTACTCGGCCAGGACACCGTCAGCCGAGGCTTTATAAGCCGCCACCCCGTCCCGAGAGAGAGCCCAGCCGCCCAGCCCCGAAACCCTAACCCTAGCCAGCTGCCGCCGCCGCCGCCGCCCGCCACCGCCGCCGACTCGCCGGAGCAGCGCGCCGCCCGAGGTTCGTCGCCGCCTTGTTTTCTGTGCCGTTTAAAAAAAATCTGTTCGTCGTTTTTCTTTTTCGTCGGATTTTTCGCGGTTATTTTCTGATCGCGATTTCTGATCCGATTTTCGTTTTAGTATAACTTTTCGCTCGTTTATCGGAATCAGGCGATTCAAGCGCCTGGAGTTTCGTCTCGAAACCCTCTTTCCGAATAATCAACTTAAACATGTTTTTGCTACTGTAAAATTTGACTTAGATCCAGATTACTAGAATGAAGTTGTTTCTTTCGCCGTTTGATTTCTTTTGCTTCATTCGATTTGATTCTTTTTGCCAACCAGGGTTCTTAAGTTGAACTTTCTGGTTAGATCTTCTATTTGAGTTTTACCTGTGCATTAGATGAGTACTTATTGTATGCTTGTTTGTTTGTCTGTGATAGAATACCCGGAGTGCACCGCTTGTTACGTTGAATCTCTAGGTTTCGCGGATCATCAGCAAGGCAAGTAACACTTTGATCATACCTTTTCTACAACCCAGTTTTATTGCATTAGATCAATCCTCACACATTGCATGATTAGGATCTAATTAAATTGTGGGATGGGAAGTAGATGAGGTAGTACCTATTACCTGTTTATTATCAAACCTTTGGGAGTTACTTCTACGTTTGCTTATTATGCCATGCTATGCTAGTAGACGTGGATTGGGTGAGTGAAATCCATGACAGATGTGAGATTGATAACTAATGGTTTATCTAAGGTGGCAACTTAAACACACATCTGGGTGGATTGAGGCACCTGGGGTTTCCAGGACTTGCTTGTTTTTCTTTTGGACCGCCACCCAGGCTCAAAGGGATCATGAGATTATTCATACTAGAAACTTACGTGTGCAGCCACAAGCCACTATGGGCTCTGGCATAGTTGACTAAGTTGTGCGAACTCTTACAGTGGTAGACTAGCAGATGTAGGGGATGTAGGTGGTACGATCTACCCGATCGTAAGGTGCTAGCGCTTCTGAAAGACTATGTCTCGGTCATCCGTCTTCTCAAACACCCTGTAGTGCGAGAACCAAACGGAGGCGATCGAGTCTTGTGGGGAAAAGTGCCAAACCTCTGCAGAGTGTAATAAACTAATCATGGTTAGCCATGTCCCCGATTATGGACATCTTGAGTATCTAGTACCTGGATTATCATGTGAATCTCAACATGTTACTCTAAAGTTAAATTTGTTGGGTTTAAGATGTTATCTAATTGGGATTGAGAATGTTGTCAACCATTCTCAATGTTTAACAACCACCATGATAGTAAATAAATTTATTCCTTTGAAGTAGGGAAAAATTGGCTTTACGCAAAAACTGTAACCATAGAGCTTTCCACCAGCCAAATATGCATATAGTATAGCTGTTGCATTCCATTACTCTCTATGTGTTACCTTGCCAGCATATTCCATGTGCTGACCCGTTTTCGGGCTGCAACGTTAATGTTGCAGACTTTTCAGACGACGATTAAGGAGTTTTTAGGTCGTGGTTCTATACTCAGTGATGCTGTTGGAGTTGATGGACTCACTTATCTTCCAAGCCTTCCGCTGTTATCGTTATTAGATGGCCTTAAGCCATATTTATTGTAATAAGTTCTCTTTTGAGACACTCGATGTAATAAGTGTGTGATTGATACTCTACTATAAATCCTCCGAGTACTGTATGGTGTCAGCATTATTGATCCAAGGATGACACCGGAGCACAGAGATCAAACTGTTTGAGGTCTGGTCGCTACAGAGATGGTATCAGAGCACACGCTGACTGTAGGACACGACCACTAAGCAAAAGACCTAGATCACTACTCACTCTCTTCTCTTCTGACTTCTCATCTTTTCTACTCTTTAGGATGGCGGATGCAAGGAACAAGTTCACACAACCAGATGAAGATACACACTTTGGACGCCACTTGAAGGAAGTCACTAGATACCTGAACATAGGAGTACCAAGCTTCACGGGAACCTACAACGCCACTTTACCTGAAGAAGAGCGCTGGATGATTCAAGTTCAAGTTCCAGGAAGGACGTTCATGCCAGTCACTGAGCCCATAGAGTTTTCTTTTGATGCACCAACTTGGAGTCTAGGAAAGAGTATGGCAGATCACATCGCCATGGGACGCATTGGCGAAGTCTACCGCAAGGATCTCAAGGATACTATCTACCAGATTTGTGGGCGCCGAGATGAACACTGGGAGATGATTAGCACCAGGAAAGATAGATCAATAGCAGCTTTTATCCAGGAGTTAAACTAGCACATTCGACGACAGGAGAATCAGATGTGCGCCGACATGATAGATCTGAAGAAGTCTAAAACTAGAACCAAGGAACTAGAGGAAGAACTCAAGGCTACACGTGAAGATTATGAAGAAGAAATTGAAGTATTGGTGGATAAGAATGCCGACCTAACTATGAAGATAGCAGTATTTATGGGAGGCCCGACCCCAGTAGATGAAGACGAAGAACCCAAGGAGATTAGCCCAGAAGACTACATCATCATTGACGGCACTGACTCGGAACAAGCAGATAGTAGAAATGATGACTATGTTGATGAAGCAGGAGCAGATATCATGGAGTCTACAACCGTAGAATATTTCTAGTAGACCGCCTCATCAGTAGTAGTAATCCACCATGTAAATATAGTAGTCCGAGCACTTTGCGATAGTTAGATCGATTGTATGCCTTTGTTTGATTGATTGAAGTGATTTGTGTGCTTTTGCCTCATGTGCATATGGGTAGTGTTTTCTCTTTAGACCCCCTCTATTCTTATATCTCATCTTTTCTAAACCCTCAGATGCCTCCGAGACGTGACCCCGGATTTGCCTTTCCTTCGGAGCTCACCCAGTTGATCCAGCAGCAGAACACCCTGATGCAGTTGCTAGTTCAAAATCAGAATCAGGGGAACAACAACAACACCCCACCACCACCACCACCACCTGTTGACCACTTAGCCCATTTTCTTAGGCTAAATCCGCCGATGTTTTCCAGTAGCACCGAGCCGATAGTAGCAGATGATTGGCTCCGCAAGATAGCTAGGGAGTTGACCACAGCAGGATGCACAGATGTGGAGAAGGTTAAGTTTGCCGCACATCAGTTAGAAGGACCCGCAGCATCCTGGTGGGAGAATTTCACAGCCACCTTCCCAGTCGACACTGTCACATGGGACCAGTTTCAGCAGGCTTTTCGTACTGCCCATGTTTCAGCAGGAGCAATGGCCATGAAGAAGCGTGAGTTTCGTAACTTGCGTCAAGGAGGACGGACAGTTGGCCAGTATGTGGAGGAGTTTAGTAAGCTATCACGTTATGCCCCAGATGACGTTGCTACGCATGCAGCTAAGCAGGAGAAATTCCTGGAAGGACTGAATGATGAGTTGAGTATGCAGTTGATGGTAGCCACCTTCAACAACTACCAGGAGTTGGTAGATCGTGCTCTTATGATTGAAGGGAAGCAGCAGCAAATTGAGAACCGCAAGAGGAAGTATGGACAAGGAAAGTATAATTCAGGAGCTCAGCAGAAGCCACGTTTTACCACTAGGCCGGGAGGACATTTTCAGCATACCCATGGAGTAGGTAGCTCGCACAATCACAATGGCACCAAGAATGGTAATGGGAATGGAGGAAGCAACGGACAGAACCGCAACACCCCATCAACCCCAGCAAAGAAGGACTTGAGCCACGTCACTTGCTATAAGTGTTCGAAGCCAGGACACTATGCAAATGAATGTCCTGAAGGCCAAAATGGCAATGGAAGTTCTGGGAAGAAGCCGAACCCTTTCAACAGGGGACAGGTGAACCATGTTAGCGTGGAGGAGGTTGAAGCTCAGCCCGATGCAGTAATAGGTAAGTTTTTGGTTAAGTCATTTACTGCACTCGCTCTTTTTGATACTGGTGCATCGCATTCCTACATCTCAAGGGGATTTGTGGATAAGTGTAACCTACCAAGCCAAGCCCTTAGGTCACCCATGTTAGTAACCTCGCCAGGAGCAGAATATGTGGCTAGTCTATGGTGTGATCGGTTACCATTAAGGATTGGTAACTATGTTTTTCCCTCAGACCTAATAGTATTGGAATCTCAAGGATTGGATGTGATATTAGGCATGGATTGGTTATCAAAGTATGAAGGGAATATTGAGTGTGCTAGTAAGTCAATTTTGCTTACCACACCAGAAGGGAGAAGGATCAAGTATGTATCCCGACATGCGCCAAACAGAACACAAGTAAATTGCCTAACAGGAGTTGTGCAGGAGGAAGTACCAGTGGTAAAGGATTTTCCTGATGTATTTCCCGAAGAGTTGCCAGGCATGCCACCGGATAGAGACATTGAGTTTTAGATTGAGCTATTGCCAGGCATTGGGCCAATATCAAAGAGACCATATAGGATGCCAGCAAAGGATTTGGTGGAAATTAAGAAACAGATTTAAGGAGTTACTGGATAAGGGATATATTCGCCCAAGTTTTTCGCCTTGGGGATCGCCAGTACTTCTAGTGGAGAAGAAGGATGGATCGTTAAGAATGGTTGTTGATTATCGAGGATTGAACGAAGTAACGATCAAGAACAAGTACCCACTACCAATGATCAACGATCTGTTTGATCGGTTGCAAGGAGCTAAAGTGTTTTCCAAGATCGATTTGCGATCAGGATACCACCAGTTGAAGATTCGAGAACAGGATATCCCGAAGACAGCTTTTACCACCAGGTATGGGCTGTATGAGTATACCGTTATGTCATTTGGTCTGACTAACGCGCATGCCTATTTTATGAACATGATGAACAAAGTGTTTATGGAGTTTTTGGATAAGTTCGTCGTAGTGTTCATTGATGATATCCTGGTTTATTCGAAGAATGAAGAGGGGCATAAGGAGCATTTGCGTTTGGTACTTGGAAAGCTTAGAGAACATCAATTATATGCCAAGTTTAGCAAATGTGAGTTTTGGTTGAAGGAAGTAGGATTCCTCGGACATGTTATATCTAGAGAAGGTATAGCAGTAGATCCCGCTAAAGTTGAAACCGTGACCAAGTGGGAAGCCCCAACTACAGTTGGAGAGATCCGGAGTTTTCTTGGACTCGCAGGATACTACCGTAGGTTTATTGAGAATTTCTCAAAGATTGCAAATCCTATGACGGAGTTGTTGAAGAAGGATACTAAGTTCAAATGGACTGAGGAGTGTGAGACTAGTTTCCAGGAGTTGAAGAAACGCTTGGTTACCTCACCAGTGTTGATTTTGCCAGATCAAACCAAGGATTATGAGGTGTATTGCGACGCTTCACGTCGAGGACTTGGAGCAGTGCTTATGCAGGAAGGGAGAGTTGTTTCGTATGCCTCAAGACAACTGAAGCCCCACGAGTTGAATTATGCCACACATGATTTGGAGTTAGCAGCCGTAGTGCATGCATTGAAGACATGGAGACATTTCCTCATTGGAAATCATTGTGAGGTGTACACGGATCATAAGAGTTTGAAGTACATTTTCACACAGAAGGAGTTGAATCTCAGACAAAGGAGATGGTTGGAGCTTATCAAAGATTATGATATGAAATTGCATTATCATCCCGGGAAGGCTAATGTAGTAGCTGACGCATTAAGCCGCAAGAGCCATGCCAATACGTTAATGATGGGGGAAATACCCAAGGAGTTAGCAGAAAATCTTCGTGAACTATGTTTGGAAATAGTTTCGAGAGGCTATGTAGCAGCGTTGGAAATTCAGTCAACTTTGATGGATAGAATCAGGGAAGCTCAGAAGACTGACAAGGAGATTGCTTCTATAAAAGAGAAAATGAGCCAAGGAAAAGCTAAAGGATTTCGTGAGGATGAGCACGACACCCTATGGTTTGAAGACCGTGTTTATGTACCCAATGACCCGAAGATCAGAAAGTTGATTCTGCAAGAGGCACATGATTCACCATATTCGATTCACCCAGGAAATACCAAGATGTAATTGGATTTGAAGGATATTTTCTGGTGGACCGGAATGAAGAAGGATACTGCGGAGTATGTAGCAGTTTGTGACGTGTGTCAGAGAGTAAAGGCAGAGCATCAAAAGCCAGCAGGATTGTTGCAACCATTGCCGATACCCGAATGGAAGTGGGATAAGATAGGCATGGATTTTATCACGGGGTTACCAAGGACTCATTCAGGCTATGACTCGATTTGGGTCGTAGTTGATCGATTGACGAAGGTAGCTCATTTCATCCCAGTAAAGACCACTTACACCAGTGCTAAGTTGGCGAAGATATATCTGACCAGGATCGTATGTCCGCATGGAGTTCAGAGGAGTATTGTATCAAATAGAGGAACCCAGTTTACCTCAAAGTTCTGGAAGCAGTTGCATGAGACTTTAGGTACTAGGCTAGAATTTAGTACAGCTTTTCATCCGCAGACAGATGGACAGACCGAGAGAGTCAATCAGATTTTGGAGGATATGCTGAGAGCTTGTGCGCTAGATTATGGATCTAGTTGGGACGATAATTTGCCATATGTAGAGTTCTCTTAAAATAATAGCTATCAGACCAGTTTGAAGATGGCACCTTTCGAAGCTTTGTACGGAAGCAGGTGCAGGACACTGTTGTCATGGGACAAAGTTGGAGACCGCCAGTTGTTTGGACCAGACTTGATTAAGGAGTCTGAACAGAAGGTGAAGTTGATTCGCGATAGGTTCAAGGTAGCCCATTCCAGGCAGAAGAGCTACGCAGATTCTAAACGCAAAGAGACAGTTTACGAAGTCGGAGATAGAGCTTATCTTCGAGTATCCCCACTTTGAGGGATTAAGCGCTTTGGAGTTAAGGGGAAGTTAGCACCACGATTTATAGGGCCATATCGAGTTTTGGAGCGTATGGGAGAAGTGGCCTACAAGTTGGAATTGCCAGAAGGATTGATATGAGTTCATGATGTGTTCCACGTTTCTCAGTTGAAGAAGTGTCACGCGGAGATGGCTGACATACCTTTGAGAGACTTAGTGCCATTAGAAGCAATTCAGTTGGATAACAATTTGACCTATGAGGAGAAACCAGTCAAGATTCTCGAGTTTGCCAGCCGAGTCACTCGCAGCAAGGTTATCAAGTTTTGCAAAGTTCAGTGGAGCCACCACACGGAGGATGAAGCCACCTGGGAGCGAGAGGAAGATTTGCTCAAGGACCACCCTCACCTATTTTCTAGCCAACCCGAATCTCGAGGGCGAGATTCATCTTAAGGGGGGTAGGTTTGTACCATCCCAAATTTTCAATTTGGAATGTTATACATTAGGTCATCATGCATATCATATTTTATTTTGCTTTTGGTTTTGATCCTAGAAAATCCTAAGCAACTCAAGGACCCACGGAGAGAGTTGGGGATTTCGTTGTTTACATATTTGAGTTTTCTCAAATTATGTAAACAGGATCATTTGATTTTATTTATTTTATCATCAATTATTTCTATTACAAAAATATGAGAGCGGGAATAAAATGACTTTCCCAAAGTATAGAAATATTGAGGATTTAATAAAAAAACAAATAAGATTTATTTTGGAGTTTTTCGGTATTTTTATTTGAATTTAGGAAAAATGCGCGTTTTTCAAAGTTGTAGTTTGGGCCCAGAAAAATGTTCACTTTTTCGGGATTTTAGAAACACGGGAAAATTTATTTCGTGATTTTTGGAGTCCGTTTAGTATTTCTTTTTATTTTTCTTCCGAGCGGAATTATTTAAAAAAACGCGGAACAGACTTTGGGCCGTACTCGGCCAGGACACCGCCGGCCGAGGCTTTATAAGCCGCCGCCCCGGCCCGAGAGAGAGCCCAGCCGCCCAGCCTCGAAACCCTAACCCTAGCCAGCCGCCCCAGCCGCCGCCGCCCGCCGCCGCCGCCGACTCGCCGGAGCAGCGCGCCGCCCGAGGTTCGCTGCCTCCTTGTTTTCCGTGCCGTTTAAAAAATTCTGTTCGTCGTTTTTCTTTTTCATCGGATTTTTCGCGGTTATTTTCTGATCGCGATTTCTGATCCGATTTTCGTTTTAGTATAACTTTTCGCTCGTTTATTGGAATCAGGCGATTCAAGCGCCTAGAGTTTCGTCTCGAAACCCTCTTTCCGAATAATCAACTTAAACATGTTTTTGCTACTGTAAAATTTGACTTAGATCCAGATTACTAGAACGAAGTTGTTTCTTTCGCCGTTTGATTTCTTTTGCTTCGTTCGATTTGATTCTTTTTGCCAACCAGGGTTCTTAAGTTGAACTTTCTGGTTAGATCTTCTATTTGAGTTTTACCTGTGCATTAGATGAGTACTTATTGTATGCTTGTTTGTTTGTCTGCGATAGAATACCCGGAGTGCGCCACCTGTTACGTTGAATCTCTAGGTTTCGCGGATCATCAGCAAGGCAAGTAACACTTTGATCATACCTTTTCTACAACCCAGTTTTATTGCATTAGATCAATCCTCACACATTGCATGATTAGGATCTAATTAAATTGTGGGATGGGAAGTAGATGAGGTAGTACCTATTACCTGTTTATTATCAAACCTTTGGGAGTTACTTCTACGTTTGCTTATTATGCCATGCTATGCTAGTAGACGTGGATTGGGTGAGTGAAATCCATGACAGATTTGAGATTGATAATTAATGGTTTATCTAAGGTGGCAACTTAAACACATATCTGGGTGGATTGAGGCACCTGGGGTTTCTAGGACTTGCCTGTTTTTCTTTTGGACCGCCACCCAAGCTCAAAGGGATCATGAGATTATTCATACTAGAAACTTACGTGTGCAGCCACAAGCCATTATGGGCTCTGGCATAGTTGACTAAGTTGTGCGAACTCTTACAGTGGTAGACTAGCAGATGTAGGGGATGTAGGTGGTACGGTCTACCCGATCGTAAGGTGCTAGCGCTTCTGAAAGACTATGTCTCGGTCATCCGTCTTCTCAAACACCCTGTAGTGCGAGAAACCAAACGGAGGCGATCGAGTCTTGTGGGGAAAAGTGCGCAAACCTCTGCAGAGTGTAATAAACTAATCATGGTTAGCCGTGTCCCCGATTATGGACATCTTAAGTATCTAGTACCTGGATTATCATGTGTATCTCAACATGTTACTCTAAAGTTAAATTTGTTGGGTTTAAGATGTTATCTAAATGGGATTGAGAATGCTGTCAACCATTCTCAATGTTTAACAACCACCATGATAGTAAATAAATTTATTCCTTTGAAGTAGGGAAAAATTGGCTTTACGCAAAAACTGTAACCATAGAGCTTTCCACCAGCCAAATATGCATATAGTATAGCTGTTGCATTCCATTACTCTCTATGTGTTACCTTGCCAGCATATTCCATGTGCTGGCCCGTTTTCGGGCTGCAACGTTAATGTTGCAGACTTTTCAGACGACGATTAAGGAGTTTTTAGGTCATGGTTCTATACTCAGTGATGCCGTTGGAGTTGATGGACTCACTTATCTTCCAAGCCTTCCGCTGTTATCGTTATTATATGGCCTTAAGCCATATTTATTGTAATAAGTTCTCTTTTGAGACACTCGATGTAATAAGTGTGTGATTGCTACTCTGCTATAAATCATCCGAGTACTGTGTGGTGTCAGCATTACTGATCCAGGATGACACTGGAGCACAGAGATCAGACTGTTTGAGGTCTGGTCGCTACATAGTGCTTGGTTTTTGACGACTTGTAGATGTTTGTAATAAGTATGTGAGTTCTTTATGACTAATGTTGAGTCCATGGATTATACGCACTCTCACCTTTCCATCATTGCTAGCCTCTTCGGTACCGTGCATTGCCCTTTCTCACATTGAGAGTTGGTGCAAACTTCGCCGGTGCATCCAAACCCCGTGATATGATACACTCTTTCACACATAAACCTCCTTATATCTTCCTCAAAACAGCCACCATACCTACCGATTATGGCATTTCCATAGCCATTCCGAGATATATTGCCATGCAACTTTCCACCATCCCGTTTATCATGACACGTTCATCATTTTCATATTGTTTAGCATGATCATGTAGTTGACATAGTATTTGTGGCAAAGCCACCGTTCATAATTCTTTCATACATGTCACTCTTGGTTCATTGCATATCCCGGTACACCGCCGGAGGCATTAATATAGAGTCATTCCTTGTTCTAGTATCGAGTTGTAATCATTGAGTTGTAAATAAATAGAAGTGTGATGATCATCATTTAACAGAGCATTGTCCCAATAAAAAAAGAAAGGCCAAAAAAAGAAGGCCCAAAAAAAGAAATGAAAAGGGACAATGCTACTATCTTTTTTTTCCACACTTGTGCTTCAAAGTAGCACCATGATCTTCATGATAGAGAGTCTCTTATTTTGTCATTTTCATATACTAGTGGGAATTTTTAATTATAGAACTTGGCTTGTATATTCCAACAATGGGACTCCTCAAGTGCCTTAGGTCTTCGTGAGCAAGCAAGTTGGATGCACACCCACTAGTTTCTTTTGTTGAGCTTTCATACATTTATAGCTCTAGTGCATCCGTTGCATAGCAATCCCTACTCCTTGCATTAACATCAATCGATGGGCATCTCCATAGCTCATTGATTAGCCTCGTTGATGTGAGACTTTCTCCTTTTTTGTCTTCTCCACATAACCCCCATCATTATACTCTATTCCACCCATAGTGCTATATCCATGGCTCACGCTCATGTATTGCGTGAAGGTTTATAAAGTTTGAGATTACTAAAGTATGAAACAATTGCTTGGCTTGTCATCGGGGTTGTGCATGATGAGAGCATTCTTGTGTGACGAAAATGGAGCATGACTAAACTATATGATTCTGTAGGGATGAACTTTCTTTGGCCATGTTATTCTGAGAAGACATAATTGCTTAGTTAGTATGCCTGAAGTATTATTATTTCTATGTCAATATTAAACTTTTATCTTGAATCTTTCGGATCTGAATATTCATGCCACAATTAAGAAGAATTACATTGAAATTATGCCTAGTAGCATTCCACATCAAAAATTCTGTTTTTATCATTTACCTACTCGAGGACGAGCAGGAATTAAGCTTGGGGATGCTTGATACGTCTCCAATGTATCTATAATTTTTGATTGCTCCATGCTATATTATCTTCTGTTTTGAACATTATTGGGCTTTATTATTCACTTTTATATTATTTTTGGGACTAACCTATTAATCGAAGGCCCAGGCCAGAATTGCTGTTTTTTGCCTATTTTAGAGTTTCGCAGAAAAAGACGGAGTCCAAACGGAATTAAACCTTCGGGAACGTGATTTTCGGAACGAACATGATCCAGAAGACTTGGACCCTACGTCAAGCAACCAATAGGGAAGCCACGAGGTAGG
>NC_041388.1:254554202-254626608 GCF_002162155.2 Triticum dicoccoides
CCCCCTGTTGCTCCACCGATGTACTCCTTCTTCCTATATATACCTACGTACCCCAAACGATTAGAGACGGAGCCAAAACCCTAATACCACCGCCGTAACTTTCTGTATCCACGAGATCCCATCTTGGGGCCTATTCCGGAGCTCCGCCGGAGGGGGCATCGATCACGGAGGGCTTCTACATCAACACCATAGCCTCTCCAATGATGTGTGAGTAGTTTACCTCAGACCTTCAGGTCCATAGTTATTAGCTAGATGGCTTCTTCTCTCTTTTTGGATATCAATACAATGTTCTCCCCCTATCTTGTGGAGATCTATTCGATGTAATCTTCTTTTGCGGTGTGTTTGTTGAGATCGATGAATTGTGGGTTTATGATCAAGTTTATATATGAACAATATTTGGATCTTCTGAATTCTTTTATGTATGATTGGTTATCTTTGCAAGTCTCTTCGAATTATCAATTTGGTTTGGCCTACTAGATTGATCTTTCTTGCAATGGGAGAAGTGCTTAGCTTTGGGTTCAATCTTGCGGTGTCCTTTCCTAGTGACAGTAGGGGCAGCAAGGTACATATTGTATTGTTGCCATCGAGGATAACAAGATGTGGTTTTTATCATATTGCATGAATTTATCCCTCCACATCATGTCATCTTTCTTAAAGCGTTACTCTGTTCTTATGAACTTAATACTCTAGATGCATGCTGGATAGCGGTCGATGTGTGGAGTTATAGTAGTAGATGCAGGCAGGAGTCGGTCTACTTGTCTCGGACGTGATGCCTATATACAAGATCATACCTAGATATTCTCATAACTATGCTCAATTCTGTCAATTGCTCAACAGTAATTTTTTCATCCACCGTAAAATATTTATGCTCTTGAGAGAAGCCACTAGTGAAACCTATGGCCCCCGGGTCTATCTTTCATCATATTAATCTTCCGACACTTAGCTATTTTCATTGCCTTTTATTTTACTTTGCATCTTTATCATAAAAATACCAAAAATATTATCTTATCATATCTATCAGATCTCACTCTCGTAAGTGACTGTGTAGGGATTGACAACCCCTTATCGCGTTGGTTGCTCGGATTTATTTGTTTTGTGTAGGTGCGAGGGACTTGCGTGTAGCCTCCTACTAGATTGATACCTTGGTTCTCAAAAACTGAGGGAAATAGTTACGCTACTTTGCTGCATCACCCTTTCCTCTTCAAGGGAAAACCAACGCAGTGCTCAAGAGGTAGCACACCAGTCCATAAATGGATCGCTGGAGCTTGCACACTTTGTTAGCTCCCTTTGGATCGATAAAACCTTCAGGTTGCATCATATACAGCTCTTCTTCTAGAAATCCACACAGGAATGCAGTCTTTACATCCATTTGCCAAATTTCATAATCATAAAATGCGGCAATTGCTAACATGATTCGGACGGACTTAAGCATCACTACGGGTGAGAATGTCTCATCATAGTCAACTCCTTGAACTTGTCGAAAACCTTTTGCAACAAGTCGAGCTTTGTAGACAGTAACATTACCGTCAGCGCCTGACTTCTTAAAGATCCATTTGTTCTCGATGGCTTGTCAATCATCGGGCAAGTCAACCAAAGTCCACACTTTGTTCTCATACATGGATCCCATCTCAGACTTCATGGCCTCAAGCCATTTTGCGTAATCTGGGCTCATCATCGCTTCTTCATAGTTCGTAGGTTCGTCATGGTCAAGTAACATGACCTCCAGAACTGGATTACCGTACCACTATGGCGCGGATCTTGCTCTGGTTGACCTACGAGGTTCGGTAGTAACTTGATCTAAAGTTTCATGATCATCATCATTAGCTTCCTCACTAATTGGTGTAGGTGTCACAGGAACCGGTTTCTGTGATGAACTATTTTCCAATAAGGGAGCAGGTACAGTTACCTCATCAAGTTCTACTTTCCTCCCACTCACTTCTTTCAAGAGAAACTCCTTCTCTAGAAAGGGTCCATTCTTAGCAATGAATATTTTGCCTTCGGATCTGTGATAGAAGGTGTACCCAATAGTTTCCTTTGGGTATCCTATGAAGACACATTTCTCCGATTTGGGTTCGAGCTTATCAAGTTGAAGTTTTTTCACATAAGCATTGCAGCCCCAAACTTTAAGAAATGACAACTTTGGTTTCTTGCCAAACCATAGTTCATAAGGCGTCGTCTCAACAGATTTTGTGGTGCCCTATTTAACGTGAATGCAGCCGTCTATAAAGCATAACCCCAAAATGATAGCGGTAAATCAGTAAGAGACATCATAGATCGCACCATATCTAGTAAAGTACGATTACGACGTTCGGACACACCATTACGCTGTGGTGTTTCGGGTGGCGTGAGTTGCGAAACTATTCCGCATTGTTTCAAATGTAGGCCAAACTCGTAACTCAAATATTCTCCTCCACGATCAGATCACAGAAACTTTATTTTCTTATTACGATGATTTTCCACTTCACTCTGAAACTCTTTGAACTTTTCAACTGTTTCCGACTTATGTTTCATTAAGTAGATATACCCATATCTGCTCAAATCATCTGTGAAGGTGAGAAAATAACGATACCCGCCGCGAGCCTCAATATTCATTGGACCACATACATCAGTAGGTATGATTTCCAACAAATCTGTTGCTCTCTCCATAGTTCCGGAGAACGGCGTTTTAGTCATCTTGCCCATAAGGCATGGTTCGCAAGTACCAAGTGATTCATAATCAAGTGATTCCAAAAGTCCATCAGTATGGAGTTTCTTCATGCGCTTTATACCAATATGACCCAAACGGCAGTGCCACAAATAAGTTGCACTATCATTATCAACTCTGCATCTTTTGGCTTCAACATTATGAATATGTGTATCACTACTATCGAGATTCAACAAAAATAGACCACTCTTTAAGGGTGTATGACCATAAAAGATATTACTCATATAAATAGAACAACCATTATTCTCAGATTTAAATGAATAACCGTCTCACATCAAACAAGATCCAGATATAATGTTCATGCTTAACGCTGGCACCAAATAACAATTATTTAGGTCTAAAACTAATCCCGGAGGTAGATGTAGAGGTAGCATGCTGACGGAGATCACATCGACTTTGGAACCATTTCTCACGCACATCGTCACCTCGTCCTTAGCCAGTCTTCGCTTAATTCGTAGTCCCTGTTTCGAGTTGCAAATATTAGCAACAGAACCAGTATCAAATACCCAGGTGCTACTGCGAGCTATGGTAAGGTACACATCAATAACATGTATATCACATATACCTTTGTTCACCTTGCCATCCTTCTTATCCGCCAAATACTTGGGGCGGTTCCGCTTCCAGTGACCAGTCTGTTTGCAGTAGAAGCACTCAGTCTCAGGCTTAGGTCCAGACTTGTGTTTCTTCTCCTGAGCAGCAACTTGTTTACTGTTCTTCTTGAAGTTCCCCTTCTTCTTCCCTTTACCATTTTTCTTGAAACTGGTGGTCTTGCTGACCATCAACACTAGATGCTCCTTCTTGATTTCTACCTCCGCTGCCTTTAGCATTGCGAAGAGCTCGGGAATTGTCTTATTCATCCCTTGCATATTATAGTTCATCACGAAGCTCATGTAGCTTGGTGGCAGTGATTGAAGAACTCTGTCAATGACAGTATCAACAGGAAGATTAACTCCCAGTTGAGTCAAGTGATTATGATACCCAGACATTTTGAGTATATGTTCGCTGATAGAACTATTCTCCTCCATCTTGCAGCTATAAAACTTATTGGAGACTTCATATCTCTCAATCCGGGCATTTTCTTGAAATATTAACTTCAACTCCTGGAACATCTCATATTCTCCATGACATTCAAAACATCGTTGAAGTCCCGGTTCTAAGCCATAAAGCATGGCACACTGAACTATCGAGTAGTCATCATCTTTACTCTGCCAGACGTTCTTAACGTCATCAGCAGCATCTGCAGCAGGCCTGGCACCCAGCGGTGCTTCCAGGACGTAATTCTTCTGTGCAGCAATGAGGATAATCCTCAAGTTACGGACCCAGTCCGTTTAATTGCTACCATCATCTTTCAACTTTGCTTTCTCAAGGAACACAACAAAATTCAACGGAACAACAACACGGGCCTTCTATCTACAATACCATACACAAGCAAAATACTATCAGGTACTAAGTTCATGATAAATTTAAGTTCAATTAATCATATTACTTAAGAACTCCCACTTAGATAGACATCCCTCTAATCATCTAAGTGATCACATGATCCATATCAACTAAACCATAACCGATCATCACGTGAAATGGAGTAGTTTTCAATGGTGAACATCACTATGTTGATCATATCTACTATATGATTCACGCTCGACCTTTCGGTCTTAGTGTTCCGAGGCCATATCTGCATATGCTAGGCCCGTCAAGTTTAACCCGAGTATTCTGCGTGTGTAAAACTGTCTTACACCCGTTGTAGATGAACGTTGAGCTTATCACACCCGATCATCACGTGGTGTCTCAGCACGACGAACTTTGGCAATGGTGCATACTCAGGGAGAACACTTTTACCTTGAAATTTAGTGAGAGATCATCTTATAATGCTACCGTCAAACAAAGCAGAATAAGATGCATAAAGGATAAACATCACATGCAATCAATATAAGTGATATGATATGCCCATCATCATCTTGTGCCTTTGATCTCCATCTCCAAAGCACCATCATGATCACCATCGTCACCGGCATGACACCTTGATCTCCATCGCAGCATCGTTGTCGTCTTGCCAACTATTGCTTCTATGACTATCGCTACCGCTTAGTGATAAAGTAAAGCAATTACAGGGTGATTGCATTGCATACAATAAAGCGACAACCATATGGCTCCTGCCAGTTGCCGATAACTCCGTTACAAAACATGATCATCTCATACAATAAATATAGCATCATGTCTTGACCATATCACATCACAACATGCCCTGCAAAAACAAGTTAGACGTCCTCTACTTTGTTGTTGCAAGTTTTACGTGGCTGCTATGGGCTGAGCAAGAACCGTTCTTACCTACGCATCAAAATCACAACGATAGTTCATCAAGTTAGTGCTATTTTGACCTTCACAAGGATCGGGCGTAGCCACACTCGGTTCAACTAAAGTTGGAGAAACGGACACCCGCCAGCCACCTGTGTGCAAAGCACGTCGGTAAAACCAGTCTCGCGTAAGCGTACGCGTAATGTCGGTCCAGGCCGCTTAATCCAACAATACCGCCGAACCAAAGTATGACATGCTGGTAAGCAGTATGACTTGTATCACCCACAACTCACTTGTGTTCTACTCGTGCATATAACATCTACGCAATAACCTGGCTCGGATGCCACTGTTGGGGAATGTAGTAATTTCAAAAAGTTGCCTACACACACAGAGGATCATGGTGATGCATAGCAACGAGAGGGGGGAGTGTATCTACGTACCCTCATAGACTAAATGCGGAAGCGTTAGCACAACGCGGTTGATGTAGTCGTACGTCTTCATGATCCGACTGATCCAAGTACCGAACGCACGACACCTCCGAGTTCTGCACACATTCAACTCGATGACGTCCCACGAGCTCCGATCCAGCAAAGCTTCACAAGAGAGTTTCGTCAGCACGACGGCGTGGTGACGGTGATGATGATGCTACCGACGCAGGGCTTCACCTAAGCACCGCTACGATATGATCGAGGTGAATTATGGTGGAGGGGGCACCGCACACGGCTAAGAGATCAATGATCAGTTGTTGTGTCTATGGGGTGCCCCAACCCCCGTATAAAAAGGAGCAAGGGGAGGAGGCGGCCGGCCAGGGAGAGGCGCGCCAAGAGGGGGAGTCCTACTCCTTTTCCTAGTAGGAGTAGGAGAGGGGGGAGGAAAGGGAGAGGAGGAGAAGGAAAGAGGGGGCCGACCCACCTTGCCCTAAACCAATTCGGTTTGGGCCTTGGGGGGCGCACCCCACACTCCCCTTGATGCCCTCTATTTCCACTGAGGCCCATGTAGGCCCATTAAGTCCCTCGGGGGGTTCCGGTAACCCCCCGGTACTCCGATATATGTCTGAAACCTTCCGGTACCTTTCCGGTGTCCGAACATAGTCGTCCAATATATTGATCTTTACGTCTCGACCATTTCAAGACTCCTCGTCATATCCGTGATCATATCCGGGACTCCGAACTACCTTCGGTACATCAAAACACAAACACTCGTAATCGTCACTGAACTTTAAGCGTGCGGACCCTACGGGTTCGAGAACTATGTAGACATGACCGAGACACGTCTCCGGTCAATAACCAATAACGGAACCTGGATGCTCATATTGGCTCCCACATATTCTACAAAGACCTTTATCGGTCAAACCGCATAACAACATACGTTGTTCCCTTTGTCATCGGTATTTTACTTGCCCGAGATTCAATCGTCGGTACAATACCTAGTTCAATATCTTTACCGGCAAGTCTCTTTACTCGTTCCATAATACATCATCCTGCAACTAACTCAATAGTTACAATTCTTGCAAGGCTTATAGTGATGTGCATTACCGAGTGGGCCCCGAGATACCTCTCCGACAATCGGAGTGACAAGTCCTAATCTTGAAATACGCTAACTCAACAAGTACCTTCGGAGACACCTGTAGAGCACCTTTATAATCACCCAGTTACGTTGTGATGTTTGGTAGCACACAAAGTGTTCCTACGGTAAACGGGAGTTGCATAATCTCATAGTCATAGGAACATGTACAAGTCATGAAGAAAGCAATAGCAACATACTAAATGATCAAGTGCTAAGCTAACAGAATGGGTCAAGTCAATCACATCATTTCTCCTAATGATGTGATCCCGTTAATCAAATGACAACTCATGTCTATGTCTAGGAAATATAACCATCTTTGATTAACGAGCTAGTCAAGTACAGGCATACTAGTGACACTCTGTCTGTCTATGCATTCACACATGTATCATGTTTCTGGTTAATACAATTCTAGCATGAATAATAAACATTTATCATGATATAAGGAAATAAATAATAACTTTATTATTGCCTCTAGTGCATATTTGCTTCACGTTCTCCTTGCCGAAGATGTAACGCAGGTAGGCGTCGACGTCTAAGCTTTGGTCGTTGCCTGGCATGCTCAGAATAACTAATGGTAGATGGGTGAGGACTAGATCTTCGCAGAGTGTCACGATGGTGCATTGCCGTCTGGGTTATATGCAGCAAGCCGTTAGCTGGTGGCAGGAAATCGGTGAGGGAATAGGCGTGGAATTTACAATTCATCCATGTGGAGCGCGGGAAGCATTCGCTGGAGCGCGGGAAGACTAAGTGGAGCACACACACAACCTGAATACCGTATCAGGTGGCACGTGTTATTTATCACACAAGTGTTAACATGAGGAAATGTATGTGTAACTTACTAATCATCGCACAGGAGTACTCGCAGACGCATCTGTTGGGTAACGTAGCAGAATTTTAAAATTTTCTCCGCATCACCAAGATCAATCTATGGAGTCATATAGCAACGAGGGAGAGGGGAGTGCATCTACATAACCTTGTAGATCGCGCGTGAAAGCGTTCAAGAGAATGGGGTTGATGGAGTCGTAGTTGTCGTGATCCAAATCATCGATGACCTAGCGCCGAACGGACGGCACCTCCACGTTCAACACATGTATGGTTGGGAAGACGTCTCCTCCAACTTGATCCAGCAAGGGGGAAGGAGAGGTTGATGAAGATCCAGCGGCACGACGGCGTGGTGGTGGAAGCAACGGTGATCTCGGCAGGGCTTCGCCAAGCTCAGGGAGAGGGAGGAGTGTCACGGGAGGGAGAGGGAGGCGCCAGGGGCTAGGGTGCGGCTGCCCTCCCTCCCCCCCCCACTATATATAGGGTCCCTAGGGCGCGCCGGCCCTAGGAGATCCAATCTCCAAGGGGGGGCGGCAGCCAAGGGGGTGGCTTGTCCCCCAAGCCAAGTGGGGCGCCCCCCACCCCTAGGGTTTCCAACCCTAGGCGTAGGGGGAGGCCCAAGGGGGGCGCACCAGCCCACTAGGGGCTGGTTTCCCTCCCACTTCAGCCCATGGGGCCCTCCGGGATAGGTGGCCCCACCCGGTGGACCCCCGGGACCCTTCCGGTGATCCCGGTACAATACCGAGTACCCCCGAAACTTTCCCGATGGCCGAAACTTGACTTCCTATATATAAATCTTCACCTCCAGACCATTCCGGAACTCCTCGTGATGTCTGGGATCTCATCCGGGACTCCGAACAACTTTCGGGTTACCGTATACTAATATCTCAACAACCCTAGCATCACCGAACCTTAAGTGTGTAGACCCTACGGGTTCGGGAGACACGCAGACATGACCGAGACGAATCTCCGGTCAATAACCAACAGCGGGATCTGGATACCCATGTTGGCTCCCACATGCTCCTCGATGATCTCATCGGATGAACCACGATGTCGACGATTCAATCAATCCGTATACAATTCCCTTTGTCAATCGGTACGTTACTTGCCCGAGACTCGATCGTCGGTATCCCAATACCTCGTTCAATCTCGTTACCGGCAAGTCACTTTACTCATACCGTAATGCATGATCCCGTGATCAACCACTTGGTCACATTGAGCTCATTATGATGATGCATTACCGACTGGGCCCAGAGATACCTCTCCGTCATACGAGGTGACAAATCCCAGTCTCGATTCGTGCCAACCCAACAAACACTTTCGGAGATACCTGTAGTGTACCTTCATAGTCACCCAGTTACGTTGTGACATTTGGCACACCCAAAGCACTCCTACGGTATCCGGGAGTTGCACAATCTCATGGTCTAAGGAAATGATACTTGACATTCGGAAAAGCTATAGCAAACGAACTACACGATCTTTGAGCTATGCTTAGGATTGGGTCTTGTCCATCACATCATTCTCCTAATGATGTGATCCCGTTATCAATGACATCCAATGTCCATAGTCAGGAAACCATGACTATCTTTTGATCAACGAGCTAGTCAACTAGAGGCTCACTAGGGACGTGTTGTGGTCTATGTATTTACACATGTATTACGATTTCCGGATAACACAATTATAGCATGAACAATAGACAATTATCATGAACAAAGAAATATAATAATAACCATTTTATTATTGCCTCTAGGGCATATTTCCAACAGTCTCCCACTTGCACTAGAGTCAATAGTCTAGTTACATTGTGATGAATCGAACACCCATGCAGTTCTGGTGTTGATCATGTTTTGCTCTAGGGAGAGGTTTAGTCAACGGATCTGCCACATTTAGGTCCGTATGTACTTTACAAATATCTATGTCTCCATTTTGAACACTTTCACGAATGGAGTTGAAGCGACGCTTGATATGCCTGGTCTTCCTGTGAAACCTGGGCTCCTTGGCAAGGGCAATAGCTCCAGTGTTGTCACAGAAGAGAGTCATCGGGCCCGACGCATTGGGTATGACTCCTAGGTTGGTAATGAACTCCTTCACCCAGATTGCCTCTTGTGCTGCCTCCGAGGCTGCCATGTACTCCGCTTCACATGTAGATCCCGCCACAATGCTTTGCTTGCAACTGCACCAGCTTACTGCCCCACCATTCAAAATATACACGTATCCGGTTTGTGACTTAGAGTCATCCAGATCTGTGTTGAAGCTAGCATCGACGTAACCCTTTACGACGAGCTCTTCGTCACCTCCATAAACGAGAAACACATCCTTAGTCCTTTTCAGGTACTTCGGGATATTCTTGACCGCTGTCCAGTGTTCCATGCCGGGATTACTTTGGTACCTTCCTACCAAACTTACGGCAAGGTTTACATCAGGTCTGGTACACAGCATAGCATACATGATAGACCCTATGGCCGAGGCATAGGGGACGACACTCATCTTTTCTCTATCTTCTGCCGTGGTCGGGCATTGAGCCGTGCTCAATATCGTACCTTGCAATACAGGCAAGAACCCCTTCTTTGACTGATCCATTTTGAACTTCTTCAATATCTTGTCAAGGTACGTACTCTGTGAAAGACCAATGAGGCGTCTTGATCTATCTCTATAGATCTTGATGCCTGATATATAAGCAGCTTCTCCAAGATCCTTCATTGAAAAACACTTGTTCAAGTAGGCCTTTATGCTTTCCAAGAATTATATATCATTTCCCATCAACAGTATGTCATCCACATACAATATGAGAAATGCTACAGAGCTCCCACTCACTTTCTTGTAAATGCAGGCTTATCTATAAGTCTGCGTAAACCCAAACGCTTTGATCATCTCATCAAAACGAATGTTCCAACTCCGAGATGCTTGCACCAGCCCATAAATCGAGTGTTGGAGCTTGCACACCTTGTCAGCATTCTTAGGATCGACAAAACCTTCCGGCTGCATCATATACAATTCTTCCTTAAGGAAACCATTAAGGAATGTTGTTTTAATGTCCATTTTCCATATCTCATAATCATAGAATGCGGAAATTGCTAACATGATTCGGACGGACTTCAGCTTCGCTACGGGTGAGAAAGTCTCATCGTAGTCAACCCCTTGAACTTGTCGATAACCCTTAGCGACAAGCCGAGCTTTATAGATGGTTACGTTACCATCCGCGTTTGTCTTCTTCTTAAAGATCCATTTATTTTCTATGGCTCACCGATCATCGGGCAAGTCAGTCAAAGTCTATACTTCGTTTTCATACATATCGGATTTCATGGGTTCCAGCCATTTGTCGGAATCTGGGCCCGCCATCGCTCCTTCATAGTTCGAAGGTTCACCGTTGTCTTACAACATGATTTCCAAGACAGGGTTGCCGTACCACTCTGGTGCGGAACGTGTTCTTGTGGACCTACGAAGTTTAGTAGAAACTTGATCTGAAGTTTCATGATCATCATCATTAACTTCCTCTCTAGTCGGTGCAGGCACCTCAGGAACAATTTCCTGAGCTGCGCCACTCTCCGGTTAAAGAGGTAATACTTCATCAAGTTCTACTTTCCTCCCACTTATTTCTTTCGAGAGAAACTCTTTCTCTAGAAAGGATCCATTCTTGGCAACAAAGATCTTGCCTTCAGATCTGAGGTAGAAGGTATACCCAATAGTTTCTTTAGGGTATCCTATGAAGACGCATTTTTTCGATTTGGGTTCGAGCTTTTCAGGTTGAAGTTTCTTGACATAAGCATCGCATCCCCAAACTTTTAGAAACGACAGCTTAGGTTTCTTCCCAAACCATAATTCATACGGTGTCGTCTCAACGGATTTCGACGGAGCCCTATTTAAAGTGAATGCGACAGTCTCTAAAGCATAGCCCCAAAATGACAGCGGTAAATTGGTAAGAGACATCATAGATCGCACCATATCCAATAGAGTGCGATTACGACGTTCGGACACACCATTACGCTGAGGTGTTCCAGGCGGCGTGAGTTGTGAAACTATTCCACATTTCCTTAAGTGTGTGCCAAATTCGTGACTCAAGTATTCTCCCCCACGATCTGATCGCAAGAACTTGATTTTCTTGTCACGCTGATTCTCAACCTCACTCTGAAATTCCTTGAACTTTTCAAAGGTCTTAGACTTGTGTTTCATTAAGTAGACATACCCATATCTACTCAAGTCGTCAGTGAGGGTGAGAACATAACGATAGCCACCGCGAGCCTCAACACTCATTGGACCGCATACATCAGTATGTATGATTTCCAATAAGTTGGTTGCTCGCTCCATTGTTCCTGAGAACGGAGTCTTGGTCATTTTACCCATGAGGCATGGTTCGCACGTGTCAAATGATTCGTAATCAAGAGACTCCAAAAGTCCATCTGCATGGAGCTTCTTCATGCGTTTGACACCTATGTGACCAAGGCGGCAGTGCCACAAGTATGTGGGACTATCATTATCAACCTTACATCTTTTGGTATTCACACTATGAATATGTGTAACATTACGCTCGAGATTCATTAAGAATAAACCATTCACCAGTGGAGCATGACCATAAAACATATCTCTCATATAAATAGAACAACCATTATTCTTGGATTTAAATGAGTAGCCATCTCGAATTAAACGAGATCCTGATACAATGTTCATGCTCAAAGCGGGCACTAAATAACAATTATTGAGGTTTAAAACTAATCCCGTAGGTAAATGTAGAGGCAACGTGCCGACGGCAATCACATCGGCCTTGGAACCATTCCCGACGCGCATCGTCACCTCATCCTTCGCCAGTCTCCGCTTATTCCGCAGCTCCTGCTTTCAGTTACAAATGTGAGCAACCGCACCAGTATCAAATATCCAGGAGCTACTACGAGCACTGGTAAGGTACACATCAATTACATGTATATCACATATACCTTTAGTGTTGCCGGCCTTCTTGTCCGCTAAGTATTTGGGGCAGTTCCGCTTCCAGTGACCACTTCCCTTGCAATAAAAACACTCAGTCTTGGGCTTGGGTCCATTCTTTGGCTTCTTCCCGGCAGCTTTCTTACCGGGCGCGTCAACCCCCTTGCCGTCCTTCTTGAAGTTCTTCTTACCCTTGCCTTTCTTGAACTTAGTGGTTTTATTCACCATCAACACTTGATGTTCCTTTTTGATTTCCACCTCCGCTGATTTCAGCATTCAATATACCTCAGGAATGGTCTTTTCCATCCCCTGCATATTGAAGTTCATCACAAAGCTCTTGTAGCTCGGTGGAAGCGAATGAAGGATTCTGTCAATGACCGCGTCATCCGGGAGATTAACTCCCAGCTGATTCAAGCGGTTATGCAGCCCAGACATTTTGAGTATGTGCTCACTGACAGAACTATTTTCCTCCATCTTACAACTGAAGAACTTGTCGGAGACTTCATATCTCTCGACCCAGGCATGAGCTTGGAAAACCATTTTCAGCTCTTCGAACATCTCATATGCTCCGTGTCTCTCAAAACGCTTTTGGAGCCCCGGTTCTAAGTTGTAAAGCATGCCACACTGAACGAGGGAGTAATCATCAGCACGTGACTGCCAAGCGTTTATAACGTCTTGGTTCTCTGGGATGGGTGCGTCACCTAGCGGTACTTCTAGGACATAATCTTTCTTGGCAGCTATGAGGATGATCCTCAGGTTCCAGACCCAGTCCGTATAGTTGTTGCCATCATCTTTCAGCTTGGTTTTCTCTAGGAACAAGTTGAAGTTGAGGGCAACATTAGCGTGGGCCATTTGATCTACAAGACATAGTGTAAAGATTTTAGACTAAGTTCATGATAATTAAGTTCATCTAATCAAATTATTCAATGAACTCCCACTCAGATAGACATCCCTCTAGTCATCTAAGTGAAACATGATCCGAGTCAACTAGGCCGTGTCCGATCATCACGTGAGACGGACTAGTCAACATCGGTGAACATCTTCATGTTGATCGTATCTTCTATACGACTCATGCTCGACCTTTCGGTCTTCTGTGTTCCGAGGCCATGTATGTGCATGCTAGGCTCGTCAAGTCAACCTAAGTGTATTGCGTGTGTAAATCTGGCTTACACCCGTTGTATTCGAACATTAGAATCTATCACACCCGATCATCACGTGGTGCTTCGAAACAACGAACCTTCGCAACGGTGCACAGTTAGGGGGAACACTTTCTTGAAATTATTACGAGGGATCATCTTATTTAAGCTACCGTCGTTCTAAGCAAATAAGATGTAAAACATGATAAACATCACATGCAATCAAATAGTGACATGATATGGACAATATCATTTGCTCCTTTTGATCTCCATCTTCGGGGCTTCATGATCATCGTTGTCACCGGCATGACACCATGATCTCCATCATCGTGTCTTCTTGAAGTTGTCTCGTCATCTATTACTTCTACTACTACGGCTAACGCTTTAGCAATAAAGTAAAGTAATTACATGACATTTATGTTGACACGCAGGTAATAAATAAATTAAGACAACTCCTGTGGCTCCTGCCGGTTGTCAAACTCATCGACATGCAAGTCGTGATTCCTATTACAAGAATATGATCAATCTCATACATCACATATATCATTCATCACATCCTTTTGGCCATATCATATCACACGGCACATGCTGCAAAAACAAGTTAGACGTCCTCTAATTGTTGTTGCAAGTTTTTACATGGCTGCTATAGGTTTCTAGCAAGAACGTTTCTTACCTACGCCACAACCACAACATGATATGCCAATTTCTATTTACCCTTCATAAGGACCCTTTTCATCAAATCCGATCCAACTAAAGTGGGAGAGACAGACACCCGCCAGCCACCTTATGCAACTAGTGCATGTCAATCGGTGGAACCAGTCTCACGTAAGCGTACGTGTAAGGTCGGTCCGGGCCGCTTCATCCCACGATGCCGCCGAATCAAGATAAGACTAGTAACGGCAAGAAAATTGACAATATCGATGCCCACATCTGCTTTGTGTTCTACTCGTGCACAGAAACTACGCATAGACCTAGCTCATGATGCCACTGTTGGGGAACGTAGAAGAATTTTAAAATTTTCTATGCATCACCAAGATCAATCTATGGAGTCATCTAGCAACAAGGGAGAGGGGAGTGCATCTACATACCCTTGTAGATCACTCGCGGAAGCGTTCAAGATAACGGGGTTGATGGAGTCGTACTCGTCGTGATCCAAATCACCGATGACCTAGCGCCGAATGGACGGCACCTCCGCGTTCAACACACGTATGGTTGGGAAGACGTCTCCTCCAACTTGATCCAGCAAGGGGGAAGGAGAGGTTGATGAAGATCCAGCAGCACGACGGCGTGGTGGTGGAGGCAACGGTGATCTCGGCAGGGCTTCGCCAAGCTCAGGGAGAGGGAGGAGTGTCATGGGAGGGAGAGGGAGGCGCCAGGGGCTAGGGTGCGGCTGCCCTCCCTCCCCCCACTATATATAGGGTCCCTAGGGGGGCGGCCCTAGGATATCCAATCTCCAAGGGGGGGCGGCGGCCAAGGGGGTGGCTTGTCCCCCAAGCCAAGTGGGGCGCCCCCCACCCCTAGGGTTTCCAACCCTAGGCGCAGGGGGAGGCCCAAGGGGGGCGCACCAGCCCACTAGGGGCTGGTTCCCCTCCCACTTCAGCCCATGGGGCCCTCCGGGATAGGTGGCCCCACCCGGTGGACCCCCGGGACCCTTCCGGTGGTCCCGGTACAATACCGAGTACCCCCAAAACTTTCCCGATGGTCGAAACTTGACTTCTTATATATAAATCTTCACCTCCGGACCATTCCGGAACTCCTCGTGACATCCGGGATCTCATCCGGGACTCCGAACAACTTTCGGGTTACTGTATACTAATATCTCAACAACCCTAGCGTCACCGAACCTTAAGTGTGTAGACCCTACTGGTTTGGGAGACACGCAGACATGACCGAGATGACTCTCCGGTCAATAACCAACAGCGGGATCTGGATACCCATGTTGGCTCCCACATGCTCCTCGATGATCTCATCGGATGAACCACGATGTCGAGGATTCAATCAATCCGTATACAATTCCCTTTGTCAATCGGTACGTTACTTGCCCGAGACTCGATCGTCGGTATCCCAATACCTCGTTCAATCTCGTTACCGGCAAGTCACTTTACTCGTACCGTAATGCATGATCCCGTGATCAACCACTTGGTCACATTGAGCTCATTATGATGATGCATTACCGAGTGGGCCCAGAGATACCTCTCCGTCATACGGAGTGACAAATCCCAGTCTCGATTCCTGCCAACCCAACAGACACTTTCGGAGATACCTTTAGTGTACCTTTATAGTCACCCAGTTACGTTGTGACGTTTGGCACACCCAAAGCACTCCTACGGTATCCGGGAGTTGCACAATCTCATGGTCTAAGGAAATGATACTTGACATTTGGAAAAGCTATAGCAAACGAACTACACAATCTTTGAGCTATGCTTAGGATTGGGTCTTGTCCATCACATCATTCTCCTAATGATGTGATCCCGTTATCAATGACACCCAATGTCCATAGTCAGGAAACCATGACTATCTTTTGATCAACGAGCTAGTCAACTAGAGGCTCACTAGGGATGTGTTGTGGTCTATGTATTCACACATGTATTACGATTTCCGGATAACACAATTATAGCATGAACAATAGACAATTATCATGAACAAAGAAATATAATAATAACCATTTTATTATTGCCTCTAGGGCATATTTCCAACAGCATCATGTGCGATACTCCTAGCCACCGCAAGCAACTAGTTTGCATTTTTCAATGTTTTGTATATAGAATCGCACACGAACTAACTGTATTAGCCGTCTGTGTTGTAATTTCTTATCGCAAACAGTTCATCTGAGTCGGTTGTTTGCCACGAATCACACACATCTTGTTAAGTTGAACCGTTTCTGTTGCGTTCGCTAATCGAAAACAGTTCGTCCGAGTGAACCGTATGCCCTATATCACACACACCTTGATCTGGCTAACCGTTTATGTTGCACTCCCTAATAGCAAATGATTCATCGAAGCGAACTGTATGCCGTATATCGCACACACATTGATATGGCTGCCCGTTTCTGTTATTCTACCTCATCACAAATAGTTCGAACGGGTTAACCATGTGGCCTGAATCGCACACGTAACTAAAATCTAAACCGTGTTTGATGCATCCTTCATCACAAACATTTTGCACCTTTTTTGACGGTTTTCACACACCACCGTTTGCGATTATTGCATCGCACACAGTTTCTCGAATGGTCTCTGATTGTAGTGTCGCTTAGCAGCATCCTGCAGTATGATGACCCACAAGTATAGGGGATCTATCATAGTCCTTTTGATAAGTAAGAGTGTCGAACCCAACGAGGAGCAGAAGGAAATGATAAGCAGTTTTCAGCAAGGTGTTCTCTGCAAGCACTGAAATTATAGGTAATAGATAGTTTTGTGATAAGATAATTTGTAACGAGCAACAAGTAACAACAGTAAATAAAGTGCACCAAGGTGGCCCAATCCTTTTTGTAGCAAAGGACAAGCTTGGACAAACTCTTATATAGATAAAAGCGCTCCCGAGGACACATGGGAATTATCGTCAAGCTAGTTTTCATCACATTCATATGATTCGCGTTCGGTACTTTGATAATTTGATATGTGGGTGGACCGGTGCTTGGGTGCTGCCCTTACTTGGACAAACATCCCACTTATGATTAACCTCTATTGCAAGAATCCGCAACTACAACAAAAGTATTAAGGTAAACCTAACCATAGCATGAAACATATGGATCCAAATCAGCCCCTTATGAAGCAACGCATAAACTAGAGTGAAGCTTATGTCACTCTAGCAACCCATCATCTACTTATTACTTCCCAATGCCTTCCTCTAGGCCCAAATAATGGTGAAGTGTCATGTAGTCGACGTTCAAATAACACCACTAGAGGAGAGACAACATACATCTCATCAAAATATCGAACGAATACCAAATTCACATCACTACTAATAGCAAGACTTCTCCCATGTCCTCAGGAACAAACGTAACTACTCACAAAGCATATTCATGTTCATAATCGGAGGGGTATTAATGTGCATATAGGATCTGAACATATGATCTTCCACCAAGTAAACCAACTAGCATCAACTACAAGGAGTAATCAACACTACTAGCAACCCACAGGTACCAATCCCAGACTTAGAGACAAGAATTGGATACAAGAGATGAACTAGGGTTTGAGAGGAGATGGTGCTGGTGAAGATGTTGATGGAGATTGACCCCCTCCCGGTGAGAGGATCATTGGTGATGACGATGGCGATGATTTCCCCCTCCCGGAGGGAAGTGTCCCCGGCAGAACAGCTCCGCCGGAGCCCTAGATTGGTTCCGCCAAGGTTCCGCCTCGTGGCGGCGGAGTCTCATCCCGAAAGCTTGCTTATGATTTTTTTCCCAATGAAAGACTCCACATAGTAGAAGATGGGCATCGGAGGGCCACCAGGGGGCCCATGACGCAGGGGCGCACCTAGGGGGGTAGGGCGCTGAGGGAGTCTTGGATTAGGGGGTCTCCGAACAGCCGGACTATATCCTTTGGCCGGACTGTTGGACTATGAACATACAAGATTGAAGACTTGTCCCGTGTCTGGATGGGACTTTCCTTGGCATAGAAGGCAAGCTTGGCAATACGGATATGTAGATCTCCTCCCTTTGTAACCGACTCTGTGTAACCCTAGCCCCCTCTGGTGTCTATATAAACCGGAGGGTTTAGTTCGTAGGACGATGGACAATCATACAATAGGCTAGCTTCTAGGGTTTAGCCTCTACGATCTCATGGTAGATCAACTCTTGTAATACTCATATCATCAAGAACAATCAAGCTGGATGTAGGGTATTACCTCCATCAAGAGGGCCCGAACCTGGGTAAACATCGTGTCCCCTGCCCCCTGTTACCATCCGCCTTAGACGCACAGTTCGGGACCCCCTACCCGAGATCCACCAGTTTTAGCACCGACATTGGTGCTTTCATTGAGAGTTCCACTGTGTCGTCACTGTAAGGCTTGATGGCTCCTTCGATCATCGGTAACGATGCGGTCCAGGGGGAGGTTTTCCTCCCCGGATAGATCTTTGTATTCGGTGGCTTCGCACTGCGGGCCAATTCGCTTGGCCATCTGGAGCGGATCGAGAACTACGCCCCTGGCCATCAAGTCAGGTTCGGAAACTTAAACTACACTGCTGACATCCGCGGAGACTTGATCTTCGACGGATTCGAGCCCATGTCAGGTGCGCCGCACAATCACGACGAGCATGGCGTAACTCTGTCTTCGGATAGTGTTCGGGAGATCGCATCTGCAATCACTCCGGCCTTCAATCCGGAGCAAATTGCGCCATCAAAGGACGGAGGAATAGACCCCGCCATGGAGGTCGCGCTCTCAGTGGCGATGGAGCTGGATACTGACTTCACCCCTTACGAGAGCCGTGTCGCCGAACCACTGGATTCGTCTCCAGCCACGAACTCCGAGCCGCCTCCATCTGTGCCTATCGAATCCAACCGGGCGCCGATCATGGAGTTCACCTCCGCGGATATCTTTCAGCACTCGCCTTTTGGTGATGTGCTAAATTCATTAAGGTCTCTCTCCTTGTCAGGAGAACCTTGGCCAAACTATGTCCGGCTAGAATGGGATGCGGACGACGAAGTAATTCGCTGCCCACCCACCACCCACTTAGTAGCCGCTGTCGACGACTTAACCGACATGCTCAACTTCGACTCCGAAGACATCGACGGCATGGACAAAGATGTAGGAGACAAATAGGAACTAGTGCCCACAGGGTGCCGGACAGCCACTTCATCACATGACATATACATGGTGGATACACCCAAAGAAGCCAATGGAAAAGAGACAACGGAGGATGGCCCCTCCAAGAAGCAACCCAAGCGACGTCAGCGGCGCCGCCCTAAGTCCCGCCATAGCAAAAATAGCGATAACAGCGCAAGAGATAATAACACTCCAGTCGACTCCAGAGGAAACGACGACCACATTGCCCCGGCGGCAGAGCACAATGAAGCTGCAAACGGCGAACATAGTATGGATCCGACGTCCGAACACGGCGACACCGAGGATAACCCTCATCAAACCCCCTCTGGGGAGGAAAACAGTCCGGACGAAGATGCACACATCATCCCGGAAACGCACTTGGAGCAAGAGAACCTCAGCAGAAGGCTTATTGCCACAACGAGGAGTCTGAAGAAGCAGAAGCAAAGGCTTAAGGCCGCACAAAATACGCTCAACAGCAGGTGGAACAAAGTGCTCGACAACGAAGAAAAGTATGGTGGAAGTTACCACACAAAGAGCTATCCAAAGCGCAAGCTATTACCTGAATTCGATGATGAGGCCTTAGAGCCCGCACAGCCGGAAAATGAAACGGCCAACCAGCCGGATCAACCACCTTGTGACCGCGATAGAGCGGCTAACAAGGTCGCACATAAGTCAACACATGATCTACGTGAGGACTTGCGCCAAAAATCTGGTACGACCAAATCCATCTATGGATCTAGGAGGCGTGCTCCGGCACAAAATCAAAACCGAATACTACAAGCGTCCGAATGCCATGGTACATCCAAATACAGTGGTGCCTCACACCCCCTGTGTTTCACCGATGAGGTACTGGACCACGAATTCCCAAAAGGATTCAAACCAGTGAACATAGAGGCATACGACGGGACCACAGACCCTAGGGTCTGGATTGAGGACTTTATCCTCCATATCCATATGGCTCGCGGAGACAATCTCGATGCCATCAAATACTTGCCCCTCAAGATTAAAGGACCAGCTCGGCATTGGCTGAAAGGCCTCCCCGAAAACTCAATTGGAAGTTGGGAGGAGCTCGAGGATGCTTTTCCGGCTAATTTTCAAGGGACCTATGTCCGACCTCCGGATGCAGACGATTTAAGCCATATAATTCAACAGCCCGGAGAGTCCGCCCGAAAGCTTTGGAACAGGTTTCTCACTAAGAAGAACCAAATCATCGACTGTCCGGACACCGAAGACGAAACGGACGAACTTGGCGACAGAGAGGGAGCACATCAGATGACACAAACTCGACATGGAGATGGTGACATTCGCCGACACGTGTGGCACCATATTGGCCTTGCCCCTCTCAACGACTGTGTGGATGAATGGATCGAAGACAAAATCGCCAGACCGTCACACTGTGATGCCTAGAGAATGAGTCAACTCATTGCATATGCATATGCCCCGTGCATAGCATTCAACATTGACATGGTAGAGCTCAAAATCATGATGTAGTCGCTAAAAAGTGACAAATTTTGAACTTATATCTGTTGGAAATATGCCCTAGAGGCAATAATAAAGTGGTTATTGTTATATTTCCTTAACCATGATAAAGGTTTATTATTCATGCTATAATTGTATTGATCAGAAACTTAAATACATGTTTGAATACATAAACAAACACCAAGTCCCTAGTAAGTCTCTACTTGACTAGCTCATTGATCAAAGATGGTTAAGGTTTCCTGAAGATCGCATCATTAGGAGAATGATGTGATGGAGAAGACCCATCCGTTAGCATAGCATATGATCGTTCAGTTTATTGCTACTGCTTTCTTAATGTCAAATACATGTTCCTTCGACCATGAGATCATGCAACTCCTGGACTCTAGAGGAATGCCTTGTGTGTATCAAACATCACTTCATAACTGGGTGATCATAAAGCTGCTCTACAGGTATCTCCGAAGGTGTCTATTGAGTTGGCATGGACCGGAATTGGGATTTGTCACTCCTTATGGCGGAAAGGTATCTCTAGGCCCTCTTGGTAATATAGCATCACAAGAATCTTGCAAGCAAAGTGACTAAGGAGTTAGTTACAAGATGATGTACTGTGAAACACGTAAAGAGACTTGCCGGTAACGACATTGAACTAGGTATGGAGATACTGACGATCGAATCTTGGGCAAGTAACATACCGACGAACAAAGGGAACTACGTATGTTGTCATAAAGGTTCAACCAATAAAGATCTTCGTAGAATATGCATCCAGGCCCCGCTATTGGTTATTGACCGGAGAAGCGTCTCGGTCATGTCTACATCATTCTCGAACCCGCAGGGTCTGCATGCTTAACGTTCGTTGATGATATAGTATTATATGAGTTATGTATGTTGGTGACCAAATATTGTTCGGAGTCCCGGATGAGATCACGGACATGACGAGGAGCTCCAGAATGGTCCGGAGGTAAAGATTGATATATAGGATGATAGTGTTTGGTCTCCAGAAGGGTTTCGGAATACACCAGAAGGGTTTCGGAATACACCGGAAGGGTTTCAGATGTTTCCATAAATGTTCTGGTGCGAGGAAACTTTGGTTGGGCCAAGGGGTAAGGCCCACGGGGCTTTAGGTTGGTGCGAAAGGAAGTTTTGCGGAGATCGAGGACCAGACGCTAGGGACCCTGACGTCTGGGGCAGACGCCGAGGCCCATGACGTCTGGTGCTGGAATCCGAGAAGGATTCTTCCTTGCATTCAACCGACTTTGGGGAGGCCCTCTCTCCAAGTTACGACCCTAGGGCTCAACATATAAATAGAGGGGCAGGGCTAGCCCCTAGAACACACCATGATTCAACAAGCCGTGTGCCGGCGCCCCCTCTCCCTCTAATTCATCCTCTGCTCTAAATCCACTGTGCTTGGTGAAGCCCTGCGAAAATAGTTTCACCGCCATTGTCACCATGTCGTCGTGCTGCCGGAACTCATCTACTACTTCGCACCTCTTGCTGGATCAAGAAGGAGAGGACATCATCGAGTTGAACATGTGTTGAATGCGGAGGTGCCATGCGTTCAGTGCTTGATCGGAACGGATCGTGAAGTTGTACGACTACATCAACTGCGTCGATAAACGCTTCCGCTTAGCGATCTACATGGGTACGTAGATACTCTCTCTCTCTCTCTCTCTCTCTCTCTCTCTCTCTCGTAGCTATACATCTTCATGAATAGATCTTACGTGTGCGTAGAAATTTTTTGTTTTCCATGCAACGTTACCCAACAATATCGCTAAGTGACTTTTCTTTTCTTTTTTTGACAGAGAACTTTGAATCTATTCATCTTCAATCATGATAGCACAACGAACACCAGAAATAATAAAAAAATTACATCCTGATCAAGCAAGCCAAAGGCGCACTGCAATCATCACCCCTCCCTCGACGGAGCCGGGAAAAAGTTGTTGTAGTAGACAGTTGTCAAGTCGTCATGCTAAGGCCCTACAAGACTATGACGCCCCGAGACCGATGTGCCAGGTGTCTTCCAGTTATTCGATGGTGTTGCCTTGTCATTGCTTGTGTGTAATTCATTGCATATCATGTCATCATGTGCATTTCATTTGCATACGTGTTCGTCTCATGCATCCGAGCATTTTCCCCGTTGTCCGTTTTGCAATCCGGCGCTCCTATGTCACCCGGTGCCCCTTTCTACCTCTTTTCGTGTGCGGGTGTTAAACGTTTTCGGATTGGACCGAGACTTGTCATGCGGCCTTGGTTTACTACCGGTAGACCACCTGTCAAGTTTCGTATCATTTGGACTTCGTTTGATACTCCAACAGTTAATCGAGGGATCGAAAAGGCCTCGTGTATGTTGCAGCCCAACACCCTTCCAAAGTGGCCCAAAAACCCACCTAAACCTCCTCCATCAACTCGGTCGTTCGATCACGATCGCGTGGCCGAAAACCGCACCTCATTTGGAGCTTCCTAGCTCCCTCTACCTATAAATATGTGTCTCCCTCCGAAATTCTCGCGCAGATGAAACCCTAAAAACTCCTCCGCGCGTCGCCGGACACTTCCTCCCGCGCCGGCCGGACATGTCCGCTGCCACCGCCACGTCGCTCCAACCAATCAGCACTCGCCACGTCACCTGCGCCGCCGCCCCGAGCCACTCATGGCGCGCCACCTGGCCCGTCGGCTCCCCTCCCACCGCGCCAGGCCCGCGGGCCCGGATCCGGCCCTCCGGGCCCAAGCCACGCCTCCGCTCCTCGCCTCCCATGCGCCTGCGACCACGGCCGCCCTTCTCGCTCGCCACGCCGTCCGCGCATCGCCGCCGCCGGCCACTGCCATGTCTCCCACGCTGCCGCCTGTCAGCTGCGTCGCCGCTCGCCGTGCCCCGCCGCCTCGCTCGCCGTGCGCCGCTGCCTCGGGTGCCGTGCGCTGCCGCCTCGGCTTCCGCGTTCCTCGTCGGAGTTCATCCTCGCCCTCACCGGAGTCAACTCCGGCCGGATCTGGTGAGAGTGGATCAGATCCACCCATCCCTCCAACCAAATGGCTCCTTCCCCACGTCCCAGATATCCTCATCCCGCGTTGACTTTTCGCGGAGGTAAAATTCCACTAAGTCCCCGAAGTTTCCAGATCCATATGCCCATATTTAACGTATCGTAACTCTGCATCTGTAGCTCCGATTCATGCGTGTAGCATATAAAAATGTTCTTCTCGACGAGTACATCATTTCATCTCATTGCATCATTTTCATTTGAGCTCATCTTGATGCCTGAAATGTTGTTGGAAGAGGGCTATGTGATGTATTTGTCAGATCTGTTTCAGCAAATGCCATTTTCTCATTTTTGCCATGATTAATGTGTGCATGCTATCATCCTGAGCTCTACATGTGTTTTGTTATATGCCATGCCATCTTTACAGTGGTGCTTGCCATGTATTTTTTGTGATATTTGTGGTGACTAGCACAAGCTTGCAAAGTAGCGTAATCGGTAATGCTGATTTCAGGGACTTAGAATTTCACTAAGTTCTTATCCTGATTTTGTTGTTATGCCATATGTTCATGTTGTTTCCTAGTGATCCGTGCCTCTTTTCAGGATGATCAGTAAGGATGTTTTGTTAACATTATGGTGCTCTATCCATCATTGTCTTTGTTTGCAATTATGGAGCACCCTAGCTTGAGTCAATCGAGCTCTACATTTGCTATTTAATGTTCCTGGAAGATCATTGACATGATTAGTGATTTGGCCGAGGATGTTGCTATTGATCCGTGCATGCTATGTTGTTGTTCTTGTCATGTCTAGCTTCTATGCCATGTCTTCTTGATGGGTGTATTCTTAGTTTGTCATGCCATGCTCTGTAGTGAGTGCATCGAGCTCGTAAACATGCCTACTCGTTAACTGATTTGCATGCTCCAGTTTTCACTAAGTCTGAATCTGTTTATGTTTTTGCCATGTTCACATGCTTGCCATTGTATTTTATGATCCCTTTTGGCTCAAGGTCACTAAGGGACTTTTGTTAAGTGCTTTGAGTAGCTTCATGCCATGCCTTGCCTTGCCATGTTAAGTTCCTGTAGCATGTAGTTTTCATGCTCTAAAGTGTGCTTCTTGATGATAAATTCCAGAATTGTGTTAATTTCATTAAGTCTGAAACCTGTTATCATTTGCACTTTTGCCATGCTTGTTTGAACCTGTTAATGAGTGAATTAGCCGTAGCTCAGTGTTCATCTTTTGTCAAGCATCTTGAGTGTATCCCTGCCATGTATTTTGTTGTCATGTTTGAGTGCTGTAGCATATTTAACTTGTTGCATTTAGATGGCTACTTGCTGTTTATCGCAGACCGGTGCCATATTTGTTTTGCTTTCCATTTCCAAACCGTGCATCCGATTCCGGTGAACTTTGTATCGATTTAAACTGAAATCATCTCACCTTTCCAGTGGCACTCTTGGATTTCCGAGTTGAGGCCAGGTTCAAGCATTCCTTTGCAAATCATGCATATGCATCACATACCGCATCCCGCATATCATACCATGTTCATGTGTTGGTTGTTTACTATGTTGTGTGCTTCTTTCTGGTGTTGCTTCTTCGGGTTGGTTCCGGTAACGTCGTGATTGTGAGGACCCGTTCGACTACGTCCATTTTTCTTCTTCATGGACTCGTTCTTCTTCCTTGCGAGATTTCAGGCAAGATGACCATACCCTCGAAATCACTTCTATCTTTGCTTGCTAGTTGCTCGCTCTTTTGCTATGCCTATGCTGCGATACCTGCCACTTGCTTATCATGCCTCCCATATTGTTGAACCAAACCTCTAACCCACCTTGTCCTAGCAAACCGTTGTTTGGCTATGTTACCGCTTTGCTCAGCCCCTCTTATAGCGTTGTTAGTTGCAGGTGAAGATTGAAGTTTGTTCCTTGTTGGAACATGGGGATGTTGTTCCTTGTTGGAACATGTTTACTTGTTGGGATATCACATTATCTCTTATTTAATTAATGCATCTATATACTTGGTAAAGGGTGGAAGGCTCGGCCTTATGCCTAGTGTTTTGTTCCACTCTTGCCGCCCTAGTTTCCGTCATATCGGTGTTATGTTCCCGGATTTTGTGTTCCTTACGCGGTTGGGTTATAATGGGAACCCCCTTGACAGTTTGCTTTGAATAAAACTCCTCCAACAAGGCCAACATTGGTTTTACCATTTGCCACCTAGCCTTTTTTCCTTGGGTTAGGCCAGCCCAAGGGTCATCTTTATTTTAAACCCCCGGGCCATTGCTTGTCTAAGTGTTGGTCCAAACTAGAGCCCCTTGCAGCGCCACCTCGGCGAAACTCGAGGGCTGATTTTAGTTGTACGGATTGCTTATCCGGTGTTGCCCTGAGAATGAGATATGTGCAGCTTCTATCAGGATGTCGGCGCATCGGGCGGTCTTGCTGGACTTGTTTTACCATTGTCGAGAATGTCTTGTAACCGGGATTCCGAGTCTGATCGCGTCTTCCCGCTAGAAGGAATATCCTTCGTTGACCGTGAGAGCTTGTGATGGGCTAAGTTGGGACACCCTTGCAGGGATTTGAACTTTCAAAAGTCGTGCCCGCGGTTATGGGCAGATGGGAATTTGTTAACGTCCGGTTGTAGAAAACCTGAAGTTGACCTTAATTAAAATGCACCAACCGCGTGTGTTACTGTGATGGTCTCTTCTCGGCGGGGTCCGGGAAGTGAACACGGTGTTGGAGTTATGCTTGACGTAGGTTGTTTTAGGATCACTTCTTGATCATAGTTCATCGACCGTGCTTTTGCCTTCTCTTCTCGCTCTCTTTTACAAATATGTTAGCCACCATATATGCTAGTCATTTGTTGCAGCTCCACCTCATACCTTTACCTTACCCATAAGCTTAAATAGTCTTGATCACGAGGGTGTGAGATTGCTGAGTCCCTGTGACTCACAGATACTTCCAAAACCATCTTGCAGGTGTCGTTGAACCGTTCAGATGACGCAACCAAGCTCAGGAGGAGCTCGATGAAGATCTTGTCCTTTATGTTGTTTTCGTTTCCAGTTGATTAGTAGCGGAGCCCAGTTAGGGTCGATCGGGGATCTGTGTAGAATTTGGGGTAGTCTTCTTTTATTTTGGTTCCATAGTCGGACCTTGTATGTATTTGGTTGATGTAATGCTTTATTCATGTAATTGTGTGAAGTGCCGATTGTAAGCCAACCATGTATCCCTTTCCCTTTTGTACTACATGGGTTGTGTGAAGATTACCTCACTTGGGACATTGCTTTCAATGCGGTTATGCCTCTAAGTCGTGCTTCGACACGTGGGAGATATAGCTGCATCGAGGGCATTACAAGTTGGTATCAGAGCCTTCCCCGACCTTAGGAGCCCCCTGCTTGATCGAATCGCTGGTGTTATTGAGTCTACAAATGTTTTGAGTCATTTAGGATTATATATATCGGAGAGTTAGGACTTATTTTTACTCCGCAGTCCCTTCGTGGCTCTGGTGAGGCATCCTGACGTAGAGTTTTGACTCTTCTCTTCTCAGATTTCACTAAAAAAATTAGGATCACACTGGTATCTTGGAATCGTTCTGATGGTTTTGTGATGAGAACATTGTTCTTGGTGCCTCCTGACATTTAGGGGTTGTGGCAGTGTCCCGGGGAGTTGAGCTCCGAGGTGTTGTCATCACAATTTTATCGTTGCAGTTCTGGAATACCTGAGTTTAGTTTCGCCGACATCGAAAATCTCTTTTATGCAGTTGTTGGTGAGATAACCTCGACGCCACCCAGTACTGGGGCGAGAGTTCGGGAGTATTGCCATAACTCGTATAACGGATGCTTTTCGAAGGTTGAGGTAAACGATTTCCGAAGGTTTCTTGGTTATGTGTTGAAGGATGGATACAGCTGGATGTAGGATTTGTTAGTTTTGGGTGAGATATTATGCTTCCCCTGTATCCCCAACACCTGATTGCATAACCGGAAAGTTTCGGGAGTTTATAAGTGGGAATTCAAGTAGCTCTTAGGATATCTTTCCGACAGATGTATGATATGAAATTGGGGTTCGACGTCTAGTGGTCCGCCTATCCACGGTTGGTTTTACAGTGGTCTCGTTGTGTCTTAAAGAGTCCTTGGCTATGCCAACTCGGGGATGCTTCGTATGTCATGTGCACTGCCTTGTACATGATGGTGCTGTACGATCGAGCCCGTGTAGGCCCCACCACGAAAACTTCGGACGAAATCTCTATCATATGTTTGTTCCGGCTTATTCTGCAAGGCAATTCTTTGTTTTGTTTTGAGTTGTGGTATTTGAGTTGCTTCGAAGTCAAATGTTGATTCCATACCTGTTCCTAAGCGGTGTTCTCATACTCCGATGTGAATACTAATCCTTCTTGATAATCGAGATTGTCATGTAAATCATGTTCAACCGGTGTGTTTCTCTTCTAGTGGATCCGATCATTTCAACATCCGCAAGATCAAGTACCAGTTCTTCTCAATGGTGTTTGTTTCATCCGTCTCCAAGTTGCCTTTGTTTTTCCCGCCTGTCGTGGTTCTAAGCCTGACAGTAGAGTGGGGGGTAGGTATGGAGAGGCAAGGTCCTAGCTATGGAGAGGTTGTAAACACAGGGGATGTACGAGTTCAGGCCCTTCTCGGAAGAAGTAAAAGCCCTACGTCTCGAAGCCCAGAGGCGGTCGAGTGGATTATATGTATACAAGTTACAGGGTGCCGAACCCTCCTGCCTGTGGAGGGGGGTGGCTTATATAGAGTGCGCCAGGACCCCAGCCATCCCACGTAGGAGAGGGTTTAAGATGAGTTAAGTCCGGGGCGTTACTGGTAACGCCCCACATAAAGTGTCTTTACTATCATAAAGTCTACTTAATTACAGGCCGTTGCAGTGCAGAGTGCCTCTTGACCTTCTTGTGGTCGAGTGAGTCTTTGTGGTCGAGTCCTTCAAGTCAGTCGAGTGAGTCCCTCGTTGGTCGACTGGAAGGTGACCTCTTCTAAGGGTGTCCTTGGGCAGGGTACTTAGATCAGGTCTGTGACCCTACCCTAGGTACATGACCCCATCATTAGCCCCCGAATGGATTGAGGCTTCGAGTGAGGAAGGAGTTGATGTTATTTCCGATTAACTTTTGCACACTGGTCGTGCGTTGTTCTGGACCAAAGAATCTCTTCGTTGATAGTGACCAACTTGTCTTCAGTCGACTCGATCCATTCTCTTCTTTCGTCGAGTGATCTTTGGAGCTTTGACGATTTCCGAGCGATGGATCGCAGGAAATCCCGCGTCTGACAGACCGGTCTGCCGTTCGCGGATTCCGCGGGATGCGAAATTTGGGGAAGCGCGCGAAGCGGAGCGGACCGCGGCGTTCGGATGGGACGGGACATAGACGCCTCGATCCCCGCGCCACTTTCTTCGCCACGTATCCCGCCTGCATAACTGTTCCTGGATATGATTAGATCGACCGAGCCCACCTGTCATCCACTCGGAAGGGACCTTATAAATGCGCCCGGCGAGGGTTTTTTGTACAGTGCCTCAGCATTCTCTTTCTTTGCTCCCTTCGTCTCCGTCCAGCGCGCTCGCTCTTGCCTCCGCACAACTTCTCCTCGCGCGTCTCACCAGCAACCATGGCCAAAGAGAAGACGGCGGCGCTGGAACGCGCGAAGAAGGCGTCGGCGACGGAGAAGGTGAAGGGGAGATCCACCAGCCGCGGCGGGTCTTCGTCTAGATCCCGCCTGCCGAAGGGCTGGGTCCAAGGAGATTGGATCCAGTCGACCATCACAGAGAAAGATCTCCTCGACATGGCAACGAGGGTCTGATCCCTCATGGAGTTGCGAGGCTTCCGGGGAAGGAGTGGCAGCCCCAGCCAGAAGAGGGTGAGTGCGTGCTCCTGGCTACCCATGTCGACCGTGGATTTTCTTTGCCGCCGAGTATTTTCTTCCGTGGTTTCTTGAACTTCTTTGGAGCGCAGCTCCACCACTTTACCCCAAATTCTATCGCCTATCTTGCCGCGTTCGTGTCCATGTGTGAGGGTTTTCTGGGCTGTCGACCGCACTGGGGCTTGTTCAAGCATATATTCACGTGTCGCTCTCAGACCGTGAAGAAGGCGAGCCCAGGCGACGAAAGAACCCGAGTCGTCCAAATGTGTGGGGGCCTGGGGATCCAGGTGAGGAATAAGAGCACCTTCCCAGCCATGACTTTTCCCGAGTCAGTCAGAGGCTGGCAGTCGACCTGGTTCTACTGCCAGGATCAGTCGACGCCGGGGCAGTCGGGTGGACTCCCTCAGTTTACCATGGACCGAGTGAACAAGCCCTCCTCTCTGAAGTTGATTCCGGAGGAGAAAGCTGACGTGAAGATGTTGATGGAGCGCATAGTACAGTTGATTCGGGAGGGAGTGACGGGCATGGATCTCCTGGAGGTTTTCCTTAGGCGTCGTATCCAGCCCCTTCAGTTCCGGAGCCACTGCATGTGGTTGTACTGTGGGACTGAGGACAAGACTCGGGTCCATCCAGAAGCAGTCGACGATGTCACTCTGGAAAGATGGATGGCCGCCGTTACCGGAAACAAGGATAACCCACGCGGAGCCAGAAGGATTCCTCCACTCGACCACCACAGTGACCCAAACAAGGTATGTCTGCTCTGCTCTCCACTGTGTTCTTGTCATATTCATTTCTGTTTATTCTGCCAATTGGTCGATTGATCCTTGTCTTGATGTCTACCAGGCCCTCACCGAGTTGTACTCGATGCCCAATGGAGCACAGGCTCCGACTGAGGAGGGTGAGGCGAGTGGGGGCGAGAGCCAGGAGGAGGAGGAGTGGGACTCGGACGTTGCTGAGGATGATGATGACAATGACGACGATGACGGTGATGAAGATGACGCTGAAGACGAGGAAGAAGAGGAGGAGGAGGTCGTACCACCGCGCTCAGAAAGGCGGTCGAAGCTTGTCCACGACCCTTCGACTGAACGTGGCAAGGGAGTTGCGACCGTTGCACAGTCGACCAAGCGCCCTCGGACCACCTCTCCGGCGCCGACTGAAAAGGCGTCGAAGCAGCACAGGGCGGCTTCGTCAAAGCCGACCAAGCTCCTGCCGAAGATGAAGGTGTCCATCCCCACCATATCAGGGTAATCATGCTGCTTAAGGCTTCCTATTTTGTGTGAACTTTGTCTCTGGTTGGCGCTGGAGTTAGTCGACTGATTCTTTGGAGTTGCAGTGCTGCTACTTCTGAGACCTCAGCCCGGGCTGATGACCATGAGATGGAGGACGCAGCAACCTCAAAACCAGGTACTATACTCTTAACGCCGTTTTTAGTCGACTGACTCATGATCTCTAATCCTGATTCTTTTCTGTAGCTCCACCGAATGTTGTTATCACTCTCCCTGATGATGAAGATGAGGAACCGCTGAAGCACAGAAGGAGTAGGAAAGCGTCTGCCAGCAGGGTGCCCCAGGATGTGACGGTGCCTGAGACTCTGGTTGTGGAGGAGGAGAACACCACTCGACACACTGTGTCCTTCGCAGATCCACTGACGAGTGCTCAGCAGCCATCCCTCTTCACGACGCACCATGTCCCAGAGGACCAAGCTGGCGCCGCGAAGGAGGCGATACGCCAGGCAGGGATCATGATGAAGCAGTTAAGGACCATCCGGGATGCGAGCTAGGCAGCTTACGACGCTAGTTCCGCCCTTCAAAGCAATGTTCAGGTCAGTCGACCACCGCCTGTTCTGTTAAGATATGCTATCAAAAACTTTTCTTTCCAGAATTTATAGTAGTCACCCAGTGGGTGTGTCGACTTAGACTCCGTGTTAGCGGGGGCACGCTGAGTGCACCCGCTGGGTGTAGTCCCCAAGGCTAAGGTCGACTGCTGGCAGTCGGCCTTAGGCTTTATAATTTCAGTCTTTGCGTCATTCGACTATGTCGACTGGATTTCGCAAACTGGTCGACTGGTCGACTCTGTCTTCAATAGGATTAGTGGGGGCACACTGAGTGCACCCACTGGGTGTAGTCCCCAAGGCTAAGGTCGACTGCTGGCAGTCGGCTTTAGGTTTTATAATTTAAGTCTTTGCGTCATTCGACTATGTCGAATGGATTTCGCAAACCGGTGGGGGCACGCTGAGTGCACCCACTGGGTGTAGTCCCCGAGACTGTGGTCGACTGCTTGCAGTCGATTACAGTCTTAAAGAATACATCTCTCTCTTTTTTTTTGAGGTCGACTGGTCGACTCTATCTTCGATAGGATTAGTGGGGGCACGCTGAGTGCACCCACTGGGTGTAGTCCCCGAGACTATGGTCGAATGCTTGTATTCGGCTGTAGTCTTAGAAACGTGTGATTTTTCCTTTTTCACTCGGAAGTGAATTAAATTTGACATTTAGTCGATTGGTTCTTCGCAGAACTCCTGTGATCTTGTGGCTCGCTACTCTGAGCTGGAAAACAAGCACGTTCAGCTCGAGCTGAATTTGAAGCTGGTTCAGGAGAAACTGACGAAGGCAAAGGAGGAGACCGAAGGTATGTTTGGTGAGACCTTGATGACTGATCTTCCCCTTCGTTTGTTTCAAAATCTGATCTTGCTGTAACTTGCAGGTAAGGTAAGGGAGGCCCAACAGAAAAAAGACCTTGAACTAGCTGAGAAGATCAAGCTCGCTGATGAGAAGCTAGCTTCAGTCACCAAGCTTGAACAAGACAATACCAATCTGAAAGATGCTCTTGGGATCGCCAACAAGGAGGTCAGTCGACTGAAAACTGATAAAGCTGCCCTGACCGACCAAGTCAGTAAGTTGACTGGGAAGAAAAATGATCTGGAGGCCTTCCTGAGTGGTCTTGCCAAGAAGCTGTTTCTTATGCTTGAAGGTAAACCTCTATGCTAGGCAATTATTTCCAATCGTGGTTTTTCCATTCGACCATCGCCTTGACTCGGTGATCGTCCTTGCAGAATTTTGTCAAAACTTTGAAGAAGAAACTAGCCGGCTGGAACCAAACCTCAACCCCGTCAATTCTCCGGTGAACGACGAAGTTGCCATGAATGTTTTCCGACTGGAGTCCCGTGTTGCATCTGCCGTGGACTATCTTGCAAGGCTGAAGGTCGCCGCATCTCGCATCGACTCGACGCTCTGGCCCGGGGAGACACTTCAGGATGACCTTGAGTCGCTGATGGCTCGCTTGAACACGATCCCTGGTCGAGTGCGGGAGTGGAAGAAGTCCTCGGCTCGGTGCGGTGCAGATGTTGCTCTGTGTCTGGCCCGAGTCCACTGCAAAGATGCGCGAGAAGAGAAGCTGGCGGCCCTCCGGGTGGCCAACACCAAGAAACACGACTTCAGGTCCTTTATGGAAACTTTCCTTGCGGCTGCCACTCGGATCGCAGACGGAATTGATCTTGATGAGTTTGTTGCACCTTCCAGCCCTCCGCAGGAGGTGTAAAAAACTTCTTCTAAGCTCGACGCTTTAAATTTTCCTCGGTATGCCGAGTGGAATTGTAACCGATAAACCTTAACGGGCTTAGCGCCTGAGCACTTTTGGTTCCTTTAGATATCGATTCGAACTTGAATTTGGTGCTTGAATATGATTGCTTTTGGCTCGAAATGTCTTTTGCAGGTTCAAAGCAGGGCGCCTTTATTGCAATCGACTTATTCCTTAGTCCACTTAGGCGAGCACTGGGCTGCGGCTAAGCCTCCGAGTGGAAGTCTGGCTTACCACTCGGTAGGATTTTTATAACTTAGGCGAGTACTTGGACTGCAGCCAAGCCCCCGAGTGAGAGGTTTGCTCTTCACTCGGTAGGATTTTGATAACTTAGGCGAGCACTGGGCTGTAGCTAAGCCCCCGAGTGAGAGGTTTGCTCTTCACTCGGAAGGATTTTGATAACTTAGGCTAGCACTGGGCTGCAGCTAAGCCCCCGAGTGAGAGGTTTGCTCTTCACTCAGAAGGATTTTGATAACTTAGGCTAGCACTGGGCTGCAGCTAAGCCTCCGAGTGAGAGGTTTGCTCTTCACTCGGTAGGATTTTCGATAACTTAGGCGAGTACTCGGACTGCAGCTAAGCCCCCGAGTGAGAGGTTTGCTCTTCACTCGGTAGGATTTTTATAACTTAGGCGAAACGGATTCGCAGCTAAGCCTCCGAGTGGGAGTCTGGCTCACCACTCGGTAGGATTTTTTACAAACTTAGGCGAGTACTTGGACTGCAGCTAAGACCCCGAGTGAGAGGTTTGCTCTTCACTCGGTAGGATTTTTTTACAAACTTAGGCGAGCACAGGGCTGCAGCTAAGCCCCCGAGTGGAAGGTTTTCTCTTCACTCGGTAGGATTTTTTACAAACTTAGGCGAGCACAGGGCTGCAGCTAAGCCCCCGAGTGGAAGTCTGGCTTACCACTCGGTAGGATTTCGATAACTTAGGCGAAACGGATTCGCAGCTAAGCCTCCGAGTGGGAGTCTGGCTCACCACTCGGTAGGATTTTTACAAACTTAGGCGAAACGGATTCGCGGCTAAGTCACCCACTAAGGGGGAATTTTATTGGACAAAAATAAAAAAGTGACAAAAATTATGGAGGAACTATGACACTATTATTTTGAGGTCCATGAACTACAGAAGTACTTTATTGCAACTCATCCGAGTGATAAACCTTAAGTGTAAAATGGGCGGAGTAGTTCCGCGTTCCAAGCTCGGGGCTCGTCGATATTATGCTCGACGTTGTAAGGACGGTACGCCCCGTTGTGGAGAACCTTGGTGACGATGAAGGGACCTTCCCAAGAAGGAGCAAGCTTGTGTGGTTTGTGTTGATCCACTCGGAGAACCAAATCTCCTTCCTGGAAGGCTCGACCTCTCACATTTCTGGCGTGGAAACGACGCAAATCTTGTTGGTAGATGGTCGACCGGATCAGAGCCATCTCCCTTTCTTCCTCTAAAAGGTCGACTGCGTCCTGCTGCGCTTGTTCAGCTTCTGCTTCATTGTAGATTTCAACTCGAGGAGCATTGTGGAGAAGATCACTCGGCAAGACTGCTTCAGCTCCGTAGACCAAGAAGAATGGAGTTCTTCCGGTCGACCGATTAGGTGTGGTCCGCAGTCCCCAAAGCACTGAGGCAAGTTCGTCGACCCAAGCTCCAGCTGCATGCTTGAGATCACGCATCAGTCGGGGTTTCAATCCCTTGAGAATCAGGCCATTGGCTCGTTCCGCCTGTCCATTCGACTGCGGATGGGCGACTGAAGCGTAGTCGACCCGTGTGCCTTGAGAGTTACAGAAATCTCTGAATTCCTCCGAGTCAAAGTTCGACCCATTATCCGTAATGATGCTGTGCGGGACTCCATATCTGAATATTAGTTCCCTGATGAAGCTAACAGCAGTACCGGTGTCAAGGTTCTTGATTGGTTTAGCCTCGATCCACTTGGTGAACTTGTCGACTGCCACTAGTACATGCGTAAAGCCGCTTCGCCCTGTTCTCAAAGGACCGACCATGTCCAACCCCCATACCGCGAAAGGCCAGACGAGTGGGATGGTCTTTAGAGCCGATGCAGGCTTGTGCGACATATTCGAGTAGAACTGACATCCTTCGCACTTATCCACTATCTCCTTTGCCATCTCATTCGCCTTTGGCCAGTAAAATCCGGCTCGGTATGCTTTGGCCACGATGGTCCGAGAGGACGCATGATGACCACAGTGTTGGAAATATGCCCTAGAGGCAATAATAAATTGATTATTATTATATTTCCTTGTTCATGATAATCGTTTATTATCCATGCTAGAATTGTATTGATAGGAAACTCAGATACATGTGTGGATACATAGACAACACCATGTCCCTAGTAAGCCTCTAGTTGACTAGCTCGTTAATCAATAGATGGTTACGGTTTCCTGACCATGGACATTGGATGTCGTTGATAACGGGATCACATCATTAGGAGAATGATGTGATGGACAAGACCCAATCCTAAGCCTAGCACAAGATCATGTAGTTCGTATGCTAAAGCTTTTCTAATGTCAAGTATCATTTCCTTAGACCATGAGATTGTGCAACTCCCGGATACCGTAGGAGTGCTTTGGGTGTGCCAAACGTCACAACGTAACTGGGTGGCTATAAAGGTACACTATGGGTATCTCTGAAAGTGTCTGTTGGGTTGGTACGAATCGAGATTGGGATTTTGTCACTCCGTGTAAACGGAGAGGTATCTCTGGGCCCACTCGGTAGGACATCATCATAATGTGCACAATGTGACCAAGGGGTTGATCACGGGATGATGTGTTACGGAACGAGTAAAGAGACTTGCCGGTAACGAGATTGAACAAGGTATCGGTATACCGACGATCGAATCTCGGGCAAGTACCATACCGCTAGACAAAGGGAATTGTATACGGGATCGATTGAGTCCTTGACATCGTGGTTCATCCGATGAGATCATCGTGGAACATGTGGGAGCCAACATGGGTATCCAGATCCCGCTGTTGGTTATTGACCGGAGAACGTCTCGGTCATGTCTGCATGTCTCCCGAACCCGTAGGGTCTACACACTTAAGGTTCGATGACGCTAGGGTTATAAAGGAAGTTTGTATGTGGTTACCGAATGTTGTTCGGAGTCCCGGATGAGATCCCGGACGTCACGAGGAGTTCCGGAATGGTCCGGAGGTAAAGATTTATATATAGGAAGTCCTGTTTCGGCCATCAGGACAAGTTTCGGTGTCATCGGTATTGTACCGGGACCACCGGAAGGGTCCCGGGGGCCCACCGGGTGGGGCCACCTGCCCCGGGGGCCACATGGGCTGTAGGGGGTGCGCCTTGGCCTACATGGGCCAAGGGCACCAGCCCCTAGAGGCCCATGCGCCAAGATAAAAGAAAAAGGGGAGAGTCCTAAAGGGGGAAGGCACCTCCGAGGTGCCTTGGGGAGGATGGACTCCTCCCCCCTCCTTAGCCGCACCCCTTTCTTGGAGTAGGGGGCAAGGCTGCGCCTTCCCCCTCTCCCCTGCCCCTATATATAGTGGAGGGGAGGGAGGGCATCCACACCTGAGCCCTTGGCGCCTCCCTCCCTCCCGTGACACCTCCTCCTCTCCCGTAGGTGCTTGGCGAAGCCCTGCAGGATTGCCACGCTCCTCCATCACCACCACGCCGTTGTGCTGCTGCTGGATGGAGTCTTCCTCAACCTCTCCCTCTCTCCTTGCTGGATCAAGGCGTGGGAGACATCGTCGAGCTGTACGTGTGTTGAACGCGGAGGTGCCGTCCGTTCGGCACTAGGATCATCGGTGATCTGAATCACGACGAGTACGACTCCATCAACCCCGTTCACTTGAACGCTTCCGCTTAGCAATCTACAAGGGTATGTAGATGCACTCCCCTTTCTACTCGTTGCTGGTCTCTCCATAGATAGATCTTGGTGTTACGTAGGAAAATTTTTGAATTTCTGCTACGTTCCCAACAGTGGCATCATGAGCTAGGTCTATTGCGTAGATTCTTTGCACGAGTAGAACACAAAGTAGTTGTGGGCGTCGATATTGTTCAATATGCTTGCCGTTACTAGTCTTATCTTGATTCGGCGGCATCGTGGGATGAAGCGGCCCGGACCAACCTTACACGTACGCTTACGTGAGACCGGTTCCACCGACAAACATGCACTAGTTGCATAAGGTGGCTGGCGGGTGTCTGTCTCTCCCACTTTAGTCGGATCGGATTCGATGAAAAGGGTCCTTATGAAGGGTAAATAGCAATTGGCATATCACGTTGTGGTTCATGCGTAGGTAAGAAACGTTCTTGCTAGAAACCCATAGCAGCCACGTAAAACATGCAAACAACAATTAGAGGACGTCTAACTTGTTTTTGCAGGGTATGCTATGTGATGTGATATGGCCAAAAAGGATGTGATGTATGATATATGTGATGTATGAGATTGATCATGTTCTTGTAATAGGAATCACGACTTGCATGTCGATGAGTATGACAACCGGCAGGAGCCATAGGAGTTGTCTTTATTTATTTGTGACCTGCGTGTCAACTTAAACGTCATGTAATTACTTTACTTTATTGCTAACCGTTAGCCATAGTAGTAGAAGTAATAGTTGGCGAGGCAACTTCATGAAGACACGATGATGGAGATCATGATGATGGAGATCATGGTGTCATGCCGGTGACGATGATGATCATGGAGCCCCGAAGATGGAAATCAAAAGGAGCAAAGTGATGTTGGCCATATCATGTCACTATTTGATTGCATGTGATGTTTATCATGTTTATACATCTTATTTGCTTAGAACGACGGTAGTAAATAAGATGATCCCTTACAACAATTTCAAGAAGTGTTCTCCCCTAACTGTGCACCGTTGCGACAGTTCGCTGTTTCAAAACATCACGTGATGATCGGGTGTTTTATTCAGACGTTCAAATACAACGGGTGTTGACGAGCCTAGCATGTACAGACATGGCCTCGGAACACATGCAAAACACTTAGGGTTAACTTGACGAGCCTAGCATGTATAGACATGGCCTCGGAACACGGAGACCGAAAGGTCGAACATGAGTCGTATAGAAGATATGATCAACATGAAGATGTTCACCGATGATGACTAGTCCGTCTCACGTGATGATCGGACACGGCCTAGTTTGACTCGGATCATGTAATCACTTAGATGACTAGAGGGATGTCTATCTGAGTGGGAGTTCATAAGATGAACTTAATTATCCTGAACATAGTCAAAAGGTTTTTGCAAATTATGCCGTAGCTCACGCTATAGTTCTACTGTTTAGATATGTTCCTAGAGAAAAATTAGTTGAAAGTTGATAGTAGCAATTATGCGGACTAGGTCCGTAAACTGAGGATTGTCCTCATTGCTTCATAGAAGGCTTATGTCCTTAATGCACTGCTCAGTGTGCTGAACCTCGAACGTTGTCTGTGGTTGTTGCGAACATCTGACATACACGTTTTGATAACTACGTGATAGTTCAGTTAAACGGTTTAGAGTTGAGGCACCAAAGACGTTTTTGAAACATCGCGAAACATATGAGATGTTTTGAGGGCTGAAATTGGGATTTCAGGCTCGTGCCCATGTCAAGAGGTATAAGACCTCCGATGACTTTCTTAACCTGCAAACTAAGGAGAAAAGCTCAATTGTTGAGCTTGTGCTCAGATTGTCTGAGTACAACAATCATTTGAATCGAGTGGGAGTTGATCTTCCAGATAAGACAGTGATGGTTCTCCAAAGTCATTGCCACCAAGCTGTTAGAACTTCGTGATGAACTATAACATATCAGGGATAGATATGATGATCCTTGAGGTATTCGCGATGTTTGACACCGCGAAAGTAGAAATCAAGAAGGAGCATCAATTGTTGATGGTTGGTGAAACCACTAGTTTCAAGAAGGGCAAGGGCAAGAAGGGATACTTCATGAAACGGCAAATCAGCTGCTGCTCTAGTGAAGAAACCCAAGGTAAAACCCAAACCCGAGACTAAGTGCTTCTGTAATAAGGGGAACAACCACTAGAGCAGAATTACCCTAGATACTTGGTAGATAAGAAGGCTGGCAAGGTCGATAGAAGTATATTGGATATACATTGTGTTAATGTGTACTTTGCTAGTACTCCTAGTAGCACCAGGGTATTAGATACCGGTTCGGTTGCTAAGTGTTAGTAACTCGAAACAAAAGGCTACGGAATAAACGGAGACTAGCTAAAGGTGAGCTGACAATATGTGTTGGAAGTTTTTCCAAGCTTGATATGATCAAGCATCGCACGCTCCCTCTACCAAAGAGATTGGTGTTAAACCTAAATAATTGTTATTTGGTGTTTGCGTTGAGCATAGACATGATTGGATTACGTCTATCACAATACGGTTATTCATTTAAGGAGAATAATGGTTACTCTGTTTATTTGAATAATACCTTCAATGGTCTTACACCTAAAATGAATGGTTTATTAAATCTCGATCGTAGTGATACACATGTTCATGCCAAAAGATAGTAATGATAGTACCACCTACTTGTGGCACTGCCACGTAAGTCATATCGGTATAAAACGCATGAAGAAGCTCCATATTGATGGATCTTTGGGCTCACTCGTTTTTGAAAAGTTTGAGACATGCGAACCATGTCTATTGGTGTATATGCATGAAGAAACTCCATGCAAATGGACCGTTTTGACTCACTTGATTTTGAATCACTTGGGACATGCAAATCATACCACACGGGCAAGATGACTGAAAAGCCTCGTTTTCAGTAAGATGGAACAAGATAGCAACTTGTTGGAAGTAATACATTTTGATGTGTACAGTCCAATGAGTGCTGAGGCATGTAGTGGATATTTTTATGTTCTTACTTCACAGATAATTTGAGTGGATGTTGAGTACATTTACTTGATGAATCATGAGTCTGAATTATTGAAAGGTTCAAGTAATTTCAGGGTGAAGTTGAAAGATCGTCGTGACAAGAGGATAAAATATCTATGATATGATCATAGAGATGAATATCTGAATTACGAGTTTGGCACAGAATTAAGACATTGTGGAAATAGTTTCACAACTAATACAGCCTGGAACACCATAGTGTGATGGTGTGTCCGAACATCATAACTGCACCCTATTGGATATGATGCATACCATGATGTCTCTTATCGAAGTACCACTATAGTTTATGGGTTAGGCATTAGAGACAACCACATTCACTTTAAATAGGGCACCACGTAATTCCGTTGAGATGACACCATATGAATTATGGTTTAGAGAAACCTAAGCTGTCATTTCTTAGAAGTTTGGGGCTGCGATGCTTATGTGGAAAGGTTTCAGGTTGATAAGCTCGAACCCAAAGCGGATAAATGCATCTTCATAGGACACCCAAAACAGTTGGGTATACCTCCTGTCTCATATTCGAAAGCAATAAGGGATTGTTTCTAGAATCGGGTCCTTTCTCGAGGAAAAGTTTCTCTCGAAAGAGTTGAGTGGGAGGATGGCGGAGACTTGATGAGGTTATTGAACCGTCACTTCAACAAGTGTGTAGCAGGGCACAGGAAGTTGTTCCTGTGGCACGTACACCAATTGAAGTGGAAGCTTATGATAGTGATCATGAAACTTCAGATCAAGTCACTACCAAACCTCGTGGGATGACAAGGATGCGTACTACTTCAGAGTGGTACGTGATCCTGTCTTGAAGGTCATGTTGCTAGACAACAATGAACCTACGAGCTATGGAGAAGCGATGGTGGGCCCAAATTCCGACAAATGGTTAGAAACCATAAAATCCGAGATAGGATCCATGTATGAAAACAAAGTGTAGACTTTGGAAGAACTACTTGATGGTCGTAAGGCTGTTAGGTACATATGGATTTTGAAAGGAAGACAGACAATGATGGTAAGTGTCACCATTGAGAAAGCTCGACTTGTCGTTAAGATGTTTTTCGACAAGCTCAAGGAGTTGACTACGATGAGACTTTCTCACTCGTAGCGATGCTAAGAGTCTGTTGGAATTATATTAGCAATTACTGCATTATTTATGAAATCTTGCAGATAGGATGTCAAAACATTGTTTCCTCGACGATTCTTGAGGAAAGGTTGTATGTGATACAACCGGAAGGTTTTGTCTATCCTGAAATATGCTAATAAGTATGCAAAGCTCCAGCAATCCTTCTGAGGACTCGAGTGAGCATCTCGGAGTTGGAATGTATGCTTTGATGATGATCAAAGATTTTGGGTGTATACAAAGTTTATGAGAAACTTGTATTTCCAAAGAAGTGAGTGGGAGCACTATAGAATTTCTGATGAGTATATGTTGTTGACATATTAATGATCGGAAATGACGTAGAATTTCTGGAAAGCATAAAGGGTTATTTGGAAAGTATTTTTCAATGGAAAAGCCTGGATTAAGCTGCTTGAGCATTGAGCATCAAGATCTATAAGGATAGATTAAAACGCTTAATGGTACTTTAAAATGAGCACATACCTTGACATGATCTTGAAGGTGTTCAAGATGGATCAGTCAAAGAAGGAGTTCTTGCCTGAGTTGTAAGGTATGAAGTTAAGACTTAAAGCTCGACCATGGAAGAATAGAGAGAAAGGACTAAGGTCGTCCCCTATGCATAAGATGTAGGCTCTACAGTATGCTATGCTGTGTACCGCACCTGAAGTGTGCCTTGCCATGAGTCAGTCAAGGGGTACAAGAGTGATCCAAGAATGGATCACGGGACAGTGGTCAAAGTTATCCTTAGTAACTAGTGGACTAAGGAATTTTCTCGATTATGGAGGTGGTAAAGGGGTTCGTCGTAAAGGGTTACGTCGATGCAAGCTTAACACCTATCCGGATAGCTCTGAGTAGAGATACCAGATACGTATAATGGAGCAACAATTTAGAATAGCTCCAAGTAGAACAGTTATTTGGAATAGCTCCAAATAGAACGTGGTAGCTGCATCTAGGAGATGACATAGAGATTTGTAAAGCACACACGGATCTGAAAGGTTCAGACCCATTGACTATAACCTCTCTCACAAGCATAACATGATCAAACCCAGAACTCATCGAGTGTTAATCACATGGTAAATGTGAACTAGATTATTGACTCTAGTAAACTCTTTGGGTGTTAGTCACATGGGGATGTGACCTTGAGTGTTAATCACATATCGATGTGAATTAGATTATTGACTCTAGTGCAAGTGGGAGACTGTTGGAAATATGCCCTAGAGGCAATAATAAATTGATTATTATTATATTTCCTTGTTCATGATAATCGTTTATTATCCATGCTAGAATTGTATTGATAGGAAACTCAGATACATGTGTGGATACATAGACAACACCATGTCCCTAGTAAGCCTCTAGTTGACTAGCTCGTTAATCAATAGATGGTTACGGTTTCCTGACCATGGACATTGGATGTCGTTGATAACGGGATCACATCATTAGGAGAATGATGTGATGGACAAGACCCAATCCTAAGCCTAGCACAATATCATGTAGTTCGTATGCTAAAGCTTTTCTAATGTCAAGTATCATTTCCTTAGACCATGAGATTGTGCAACTCCCGGATACCGTAGGAGTGCTTTGGGTGTGCCAAACGTCACAACGTAACTGGGTGGCTATAAAGGTACACTACGGGTATCTATGAAAGTGTCTGTTGGGTTGGCACGAATCGAGATTGGGATTTTGTCACTCCGTGTAAACGGAGAGGTATCTCTGGGCCCACTCGGTAGGACATCATCATAATGTGCACAATGTGACCACGGGGTTGATCACGGGATGATGTGTTACGGAACGAGTAAAGAGACTTGCCGGTAACGAGATTGAACAAGGTATCGGTATACCGACGATCGAATCTCGGGCAAGTACCATACCGCTAGACAAAGGGAATTGTATACGGGATCGATTGAGTCCTTGACATCGTGGTTCATCCGATGAGATCATCGTGGAACATGTGGGAGCCAACATGGGTATCCAGATCCCGCTGTTGGTTATTGACCGAAGAACATCTCGGTCATGTCTGCATGTCTCCGGAACCCGTAGGGTCTACACACTTAAGGTTCGATGACGCTAGGGTTATAAAGGAAGTTTGTATGTGGTTACCGAATGTTGTTCGGAGTCCTGGATGAGATCCCGGACGTCACGAGGAGTTTGGAATGGTCCGGAGGTAAAGATTTATATATAGGAAGTCCTGTTTCGGCCATCGGGACAAGTTTCGGGGTCATCGGTATTGTACCGGGACCACCGGAAGGGTCCCGGGGGCCCACCGGGTGGGGCCACCTGCCCCGGGGGGGCACATGGGCTGTAGGGGGTGCGCCTTGGCCTACATGGGCCAAGGGCACCAGCCCCTAGAGGCCCATGCGCCAAGATATAGGAAAAAGGGGAGAGTCCTAAAGGGGGAAGGCACCTCCGAGGTGCCTTGGGGAGGATGGCCTCCTCCCCCCCTCTTAGCCGCACCCCTTCCTTGGAGGAAGGGGCAAGGCTGCGCCTCCCCCCTCTCCCCTGCCCCTATATATAGTGGAGGGGAGGGAGGGCATCCATACCTGAGCCCTTGGCGCCTCCCTCCCTCCCGTGACACCTCCTCCTCTCCCGTAGGTGCTTGGCGAAGCCCTGCAGGATTGCCACGCTCCTCCATCACCACCACGCCGTTGTGCTGCTGCTGGATGGAGTCTTCCTCAACCTCTCCCTCTCTCCTTGCTGGATCAAGGCGTGGGAGACATCGTCGAGCTGTACGTGTGTTGAACGCGGAGGTGCCGTCCGTTTGGCACTAGGATCATCGGTGATCTGAATCACGACGAGTACGACTCCATCAACCCCGTTCACTTGAACGCTTCCGCTTAGAGATCTACAAGGGTATGTAGATGCACTCCCCTTTCTACTCGTTGCTGGTCTCTCCATAGATAGATCTTGGTGTTACGTAGGAAAAAATTTGAATTTCTGCTACGTTCCCAACAGTGGCATCATGAGCTAGGTCTATTGCGTAGATTCTTTGCACGAGTAGAACACAAAGTAGTTGTGGGCGTCGATATTGTTCAATATGCTTGCCGTTACTAGTCTTATCTTGATTCGGCGGCATCGTGGGATGAAGCGGCCCGGACCAACCTTACACGTACGCTTACGTGAGACCGGTTCCACCGACAAACATGCACTAGTTGCATAAGGTGGCTGGCGGGTGTCTGTCTCTCCCACTTTAGTCGGATCGGATTCGATGAAAAGGGTCCTTATGAAGGGTAAATAGCAATTGGCATATCACGTTGTGGTTCATGCGTAGGTAAGAAACGTTCTTGCTAGAAACCCATAGCAGCCACGTAAAACATGCAAACAACAATTAGAGGACGTCTAACTTGTTTTCGCAGGGTATGCTATGTGATGTGATATGGCCAAAAAGGATGTGATGAATGATATATGTGATGTATGAGATTGATCATGTTCTTGTAATAGGAATCACGACTTGCATGTCGATGAGTATGACAACCGGCAGGAGCCATAGGAGTTGTCTTTATTTATTTGTGACCTGCGTGTCAACTTAAACGTCATGTAATTACTTTACTTTATTGCTAACCGTTAGCCATAGTAGTAGAAGTAATAGTTGGCGAGGCAACTTCATGAAGACACGATGATGGAGATCATGATGATGGAGATCATGGTGTCATGCCGGTGACGATGATGATCATGGAGCCCCGAAGATGGAGATCAAAAGGAGCAAAGTGATGATGGCCATATCATGTCACTATTTGATTGCATGTGATGTTTATCATGTTTATACATCTTATTTGCTTAGAACGACGGTAGTAAATAAGATGATCCCTTACAACAATTTCAAGAAGTGTTCTCCCCTAACTGTGCACCGTTGCGACAGTTCGTGTTTCGAAGCACCACGTGATGATCGGGTGTTAGATTCTAACGTTCACATACAACAGGTGTAAGACAGATTTACACATGCGAAACACTTAGGGTTAACTTGACGAGCCTAGCATGTACAGACATGGCCTCGGAACACGGAGACCGAAAGGTCGAACATGAGTCGTATAGAAGATACGATCAACATGAAGATGTTCACCGATGATGACTAGTCCGTCTCACGTGATGATCGGACACGGCCTAGTTTGACTCGGATCATGTAATCACTTAGATGACTAGAGGGATGTCTATCTGAGTGGGAGTTCATAAGATGAACTTAATTATCCTGAACATAGTCAAAAGGTTTTTGCAAATTATGTCGTAGCTCACGCTATAGTTCTACTGTTTAGATATGTTCCTAGAGAAAAATTAGTTGAAAGTTGATAGTAGCAATTATGCGGACTAGGTCCGTAAACTAAGGATTGTCCTCATTGCTTCATAGAAGGCTTATGTCCTTAATGCACCGCTCAGTGTGCTGAACCTCGAACGTTGTCTGTGGTTGTTGCGAACATCTGACATACACGTTTTGATAACTACGTGATAGTTCAGTTAAACGGTTTAGAGTTGAGGCACCAAAGACGTTTTTGAAACATCGCGAAACATATGACATGTTTTGAGGGCTGAGATTGGGATTTCAGGCTCGTGCCCATGTCAAGAGGTATACGACCTCCGATGACTTTCTTAACCTGCAAACTAAGGAGAAAAGCTCAATTGTTGAGCTTGTGCTCAGATTGTCTGAGTACAACAATCATTTGAATCGAGTGGGAGTTGATCTTCCAGATAAGACAGTGATGGTTCTCCAAAGTCATTGCCACCAAGCTGTTAGAGCTTCGTGATGAACTATAACATATCAGGGATAGATATGATGATCCTTGAGGTATTCGCGATGTTTGACACCGCGAAAGTAGAAATCAAGAAGGAGCATCAATTGTTGATGGTTGGTGAAACCACTAGTTTCAAGAAGGGCAAGGGCAAGAAGGGATACTTCATGAAACGGCAAATCAGCTGCTGCTCTAGTGAAGAAACCCAAGGTAAAACCCAAACCCGAGACTAAGTGCTTCTGTAATAAGGGGAACAACCACTAGAGCAGAATTACCCTAGATACTTGGTAGATAAGAAGGCTGGCAAGGTCGATAGAAGTATATTGGATATACATTGTGTTAATGTGTACTTTGCTAGTACTCCTAGTAGCACCAGGGTATTAGATACCAGTTCGGTTGCTAAGTGTTAGTAACTCGAAACAAAAGGCTACGGAATAAACGGAGACTAGCTAAAGGTGAGCTGACGATATGTGTTGGAAGTGTTTCCAAGTTTGATGTGATCTAACATCGCACGCTCCCTCTACCATCAAGATTAGTATTAAACCTGAATAAGTGCTCTTGCACCTAAAGGAATGGTTTATTGAATCTTGATCGTAGGGATACACATTTTCATGCCAAAAGATATAAGATAGTAATGATAGTACCACTTACTTGTGGCGCTGCCATGTAAGTCATATTGGTGTATATGCATGAAGAAACTCCATGCAAATGGACCGTTTTGACTCACTTGATTTTGAATCACTTGGGACATGCAAATCATACCACACGGGCAAGATGACTGAAAAGCCTCGTTTTCAGTAAGATGGAACAAGATAGCAACTTGTTGGAAGTAATACATTTTGATGTGTACAGTCCAATGAGTGCTGAGGCATGTAGTGGATATTGTTATGTTCTTACTTCACAGATAATTTGAGTGGATGTTGAGTACATTTACTTGATGAATCATGAGTCTGAATTATTGAAAGGTTCAAGTAATTTCAGGGTGAAGTTGAAAGATCGTCGTGACAAGAGGATAAAATATCTATGATATGATCATAGAGATGAATATCTGAATTACGAGTTTGGCACAGAATTAAGACATTGTGGAAATAGTTTCACAACTAATACAGCCTGGAACACCATAGTGTGATGGTGTGTCCGAACATCATAACTGCACCCTATTGGATATGATGCATACCATGATGTCTCTTATCGAAGTACCACTATAGTTTATGGGTTAGGCATTAGAGACAACCACATTCACTTTAAATAGGGCACCACGTAATTCCGTTGAGATGACACCGTATGAATTATGGTTTAGAGAAACCTAAGCTGTCATTTCTTAGAAGTTTGGGGTTGCGATGCTTATGTGGAAAGGTTTCAGGTTGATAAGCTCGAACCCAAAGCGGATAAATGCATCTTCATAGGACACCCAAAACAGTTGGGTATACCTCCTGTCTCATATTCGAAAGCAATAAGGGATTGTTTCTAGAATCGGGTCCTTTCTCGAGGAAAAGTTTCTCTCGAAAGAGTTGAGTGGGAGGATGGTGGAGACTTGATGAGGTTATTGAACCGTCACTTCAACAAGTGTGTAGCAGGGCACAGGAAGTTGTTCCTGTGGCACGTACACCAATTGAAATGGAAGCTTATGATAGTGATCATGAAACTTCAGATCAAGTCACTACCAAACCTCGTGGGATGACAAGGATGCGTACTACTTCAGAGTGGTACGTGATCCTGTCTTGAAGGTCATGTTGCTAGACAACAATGAACCTACGAGCTATGGAGAAGCGATGGTGGGCCCAAATTCCGACAAATGGTTAGAAACCATAAAATCCGAGATAGGATCCATGTATGAAAACAAAGTGTAGACTTTGGAAGAACTACCTGATGGTCGTAAGGCTGTTAGGTACATATGGATTTTGAAAGGAAGACAGACAATGATGGTAAGTGTCACCATTGAGAAAGCTCGACTTGTCGTTAAGATGTTTTTCGACAAGCTCAAGGAGTTGACTACGATGAGACTTTCTCACTCGTAGCGATGCTAAGAGTCTGTTGGAATTATATTAGCAATTACTGCATTATTTATGAAATCTTGCAGATAGGATGTCAAAACATTGTTTCCTCGACGATTCTTGAGGAAAGGTTGTATGTGATACAACCGGAAGGTTTTGTCTATCCTGAAATATGCTAATAAGTATGCAAAGCTCCAGCAATCCTTCTGAGGACTGGAGTGAGCATCTCGGAGTTGGAATGTATGCTTTGATGATGATCAAAGATTTTGGGTGTATACAAAGTTTATGAGAAACTTGTATTTCCAAAGAAGTGAGTGGGAGCACTATAGAATTTCTGATGAGTATATGTTGTTGACATATTAATGATCGGAAATGACGTAGAATTTCTGGAAAGCATAAAGGGTTATTTGGAAAGTATTTTTCAATGGAAAAGCCTGGATTGAGCTGCTTGAGCATTAAGCATCAAGATCTATAAGGATAGATTAAAACGCTTAATGGTACTTTCAAATGAGCACATACCTTGACATGATCTTGAAGGTGTTCAAGATGGATCAGTCAAAGAAGGAGTTCTTGCCTGAGTTGTAAGGTATGAAGTTAAGACTTAAAGCTCGACCATGGCAGAATAGAGAGAAAGGACTAAGGTCGTCCCCTATGCATAAGACATAGGCTCTACAGTATGCTATGCTGTGTACCGCACCTGAAGTGTGCCTTGCCATGAGTCAGTCAAGGGGTACAAGAGTGATCCAAGAATGGATCACAGGACAGCGGTCAAAGTTATCCTTAGTAAATAGTGGACTAAGGAATTTTCTCAATTATGGAGGTGGTAAAAGAGTTCGTCGTAAAGGGTTACGTCGATGCAAGCTTAACACCTATCTGGATAGCTCTGAGTAGAGATACCGGATACGTATAATGGAGCAACAATTTATAATAGCTCCAAGTAGAACAGTTATTTGGAATAGCTCCAAATAGAACGTGGTAGCTGCATCTAGGAGATGACATAGAGATTTGTAAAGCACACACGGATCTGAAAGGTTCAGACCCGTTGACTATAACCTCTCTCACAAGCATAACATGATCAAACCCAGAACTCATCGAGTGTTAATCACATGGTAAATGTGAACTAGATTATTGACTCTAGTAAACTCTTTGGGTGTTAGTCACATGGGGATGTGACCTTGAGTGTTAATCACATATCGATGTGAACTAGATTATTGACTCTAGTGCAAGTGGGAGACTGTTGGAAATATGCCCTAGAGGCAATAATAAATTGATTATTATTATATTTCCTTGTTCATGATAATCGTTTATTATCCATGCTAGAATTGTATTGATAGGAAACTCAGATACATGTGTGGATACGTAGACAACACCATGTCCCTAGTAAGCCTCTAGTTGACTAGCTCGTTGTGATCAACAGATAGTCATGGTTTCCTGGCTATGGACATTGGATGTCGTTGATAACGGGATCACATCATTAGGAGAATGATGTGATGGACAAGACCCAATCCTAAGCCTAGCACAAAGATCGTGTAGTTCGTATGCTAAAGCTTTTCTAATGTCAAGTATCTTTTCCTTAGACCATGAGATTGTGCAACTCCCGGATACCGTAGGAATGCTTTGGGTGTACCAAACGTCACAACGTAACTGGGTGGCTATAAAGGTGCATTACAGGTATCTCCGAAAGTGTCTGTTGGGTTGGCACGAATCGAGACTGGGATTTGTCACTCCGTGTAAACGGAGAGGTATCTCTGGGCCCACTCGGTAGGACATCATCATAATGTGCACAATGTGACCAAGGGGTTGATCATGGGATGATGTGTTACGGAACGAGTAAAGAGACTTGCCGGTAACGAGATTGAACAAGGTATCGGTATATCGACGATCGAATCTCGGGCAAGTAAAATACCGCTAGACAAAGGGAATTGTATACGGGATCGATTGAGTCCTTGACATCGTGGTTCATCCGATGAGATCATCGTGGAACATGTGGGAGCCAACATGGGTATCCAGATCCCGCTGTTGGTTATTGACCGGAGAACGTCTCGGTCATGTCTGCATGTCTCCCGAACCCGTAGGGTCTACACACTTAAGGTTCGATGACGCTAGGGTTATAAAGGAAGCTTGTATGTGGTTACCGAATGTTGTTCGGAGTCCCGGATGAGATCCCGGACGTCACGAGGAGTTCTGGAATGGTCCGGAGGTAAAGATTTATATATAGGAAGTCCTGTTTCGGCCATCGGGACAAGTTTCGGGGTCATCGGTATTGTACCGGGACCACCGGAAGGGTCCCGGGGGCCCACCGGGTGGGGCCACCTGCCCCGGGGGGCCACATGGGCTGTAGGGGGTGTGCCTTGGCCTACATGGGCCAAGGGCACCAGCCCCTAGAGGCCCATGCGCCAAGATATAGGAAAAAGGGGAGAGTCCTAAAGGGGGAAGGCACCTCCGAGGTGCCTTGGGGAGGATGGACTCCTCCCCCCTTCTTAGCCGCACCCCTTCCTTGGAGGAAGGGGCAAGGCTGCGCCTCCCCCCTCTCTCCTGCCCCTATATATAGTGGAGGGGAGGGAGGGCATCCATACCTGAGCCCTTGGCGCCTCCCTCCCTCCCGTGACACCTCCTCCTCTCCCGTAGGTGCTTGGCGAAGCCCTGCAGGATTGCCACGCTCCTCCATCACCACCACGCCGTTGTGCTGCTGCTGGATGGAGTCTTCCTCAACCTCTCCCTCTCTCCTTGCTGGATCAAGGCGTGGGAGACATCGTCGAGCTGTACGTGTGTTGAACGCGGAGGTGCCGTCCGTTCGGCACTAGGATCATCGGTGATCTGAATCACGACGAGTACGACTCCATCAACCCTGTTCACTTGAACGCTTCCGCTTAGCGATCTACAAGGGTATGTAGATGCACTCCCCTTTCTACTCGTTGCTGGTCTCTCCATAGATAGATCTTGGTGTTACGTAGGAAATTTTTTGAATTTCTGCTATGTTCCCCAACACACAGGTCCCCGAGTGGATATCATTGAGGATGAGTCGACCTTCTTCTGGTGTTATGCACTTCTGACCAACTCCAGTCGCGCTTTCTCTGTATAATTGTCCTTTGATTACGGTAAAGGCCTTAGATCGACGGACGATCTGTTGAGCCTCTTCCTCATCCTCCGGAAGCTCTTTTCTCAGGATATACGCGATATATGGAACTGTCCAGTCGGGAATGACCACCAAGACCTCCATGATCAAGTCGACCACCGCTGGGACTTCAACCTCAGTCGGATCTGTGGCACTCTTGGGCTGTGGAGCTTCTTCGGTGAAAGGATCTTCTTTGACTGACGGAGTGTGTATATGCTCCAAGAACACACCACTCGGAATGGCTTCTCTCTTGGAACCTATCTTTGCTAGATCATCAGCTGCTTGATTTTTCAGTCGGGGTATATGATGGAGCTCCAACCCCTCGAACTTCTTTTCCAGCTTCCTCACTGCACTGCAGTATCCAGTCATGGCTGGGCTTCTCACGTCCCACTCCTTCATCACTTGGTTGACCACTAAATCCGAGTCGCCATAGACCATCAGGCGACGGATGCCGAGTGAAATGGCCATGCGCAATCCGTATAAGAGGGCCTCATATTCTGCCTCATTGTTGGAGGAATCAAAGTGAATCTGGAGCACATATCTGAGCTTATCTCCTCTGGGGGAAACCAGGACAACCCCAGCACCGGAACCATTCAACATCTTAGAGCCATCAAAGAACATGGTCCAATGCTCCGAGTGAACTTCAGTCGGCTGTTGCTGTTCAATCCACTCGGCGAGGAAATCTGCTATTGCCTGGGACTTAATGGCTTTCTTTGCTTCAAACTTGATATCAAGGGGAAGAAGTTCAATCGCCCATTTAGCCACTCGACCAGTTGCATCCCTGTTGTGCAAAATCTCTGATAGTGGAGCGTCGCTGACGACTGTGATGGAATGATCAGAGAAATAATGAGCAACCTTCTTTGTGGTCATGTATATTCCATACACAAGCTTCTGATAATGAGGATATCTCTGCTTGGATGGAGTCAAGACTTCAGACAAATAATACACTGGGCGCTGAACTTTGAGAGCTTTTCCTTCTTCTTCTCGCTCGACCGTAAGCACAGTACTGACGACTTGTCCTGTGGCTGCGATATAGAGCAACAGAGGCTCTTTGCTGATTGGAGCAGCAAGCACCGGCTGGGTGGAGAGCAGAGCTTTTAGCTCGGCAAACGCTGCATCAGCTTCTGGAGTCCACTCGAACTTGTCTGCCTTCTTCATCAGTCGGTAAAGAGGCAATGCCTTTTCACCGAGTCATGAGATGAATCGACTTAATGCGGCCAAGCATCCAGTAAGCTTCTGGACATCGTGCACTCGCACAGGGCGTTTCATTCGGAGAATAGTGCCAATCTTCTCTGGATTAGCGTCGATTCCTCGTTCAGAAACGAGAAAACCGAGTAACTTGCCACCAGGAACTCCAAATGTGCACTTTGATGGATTGAGCTTGATATCATACCTTCTGAGGTTGGCAAATGTTTCGGCGAGATCAGCGAGCAGGTCGGAACCTTTTCGTGACTTGACAACGATATCATCCATATATGCTTCCACATTCCGACTGATTTGAGTGAGTAGACACTTCTGAATCATTCGCATAAATGTGGCTCCGGCATTCTTGAGGCCGAATGGCATGGTGATATAGCAGAAGCACCCGAATGGAGTGATGAAAGCTGTTTTTATCTCGTCGGGTCCGTACAGACGGATCTGGTGGTACCCGGAGTAGGCGTCTAGAAAAGACAGTCTCTCGCATCCCGCGGTCGAGTCAACAATTTGATCTATGCGAGGGAGAGGAAAATGATCTTTCGGGCAGGCCCGGTTGATGTGCTTGAAATCAATGCACATTCGGAGCGATTTGTCCTTCTTAGGAACCATGACGACATTAGCGAGCCACTCGGAGTGGTATATCTCTCGGATAAATCCTGCCGCCAACAGTCGAGCCACTTCCTCACCAATGGCTTTTCTCTTCTGGACGGCGGACCGCCGAAGATGCTCTTTGACTGGTTTTGCAGATGAGTCCACTCTTAGGCGATGCTCAGCCAGTCCCCTGGGAACACCTGGCATGTCAGCGGGCTTCCATGCAAAAATGTCCTAGTTCTCACGGAGGAACTGGATGGGCGCTTCTTCCTATTTCGGGTCGAGTGTTGTGGAGATGTGGGTCGGAGCTGCATCGGGGTCGGTCGGGTGAATGTGAACAGGCTTCGTCTCACCGGACGACTGAAATGCAGACTCTGTGGCGGGTTTCTTGGATCGCAGCAAATCACTCGGATCTGCATTTTGCTTGTATTCTTCAAATTCGACCGCTGTCACCTGGGAATCGGCAATCTTTGAGCCCTTCTGAAAGCACTCTTCTGCCTTTTTCCGATCACCGGTGACAGTGATCACTCCTTTGGGGCCGGGCATCTTCAATTTGAGGTACACGTAACATGGTCGAGCCATGAACCGTGCGTAAGCTGGTCTCCCCAAAATGGCATGATATGCACTCTGAAAATCCACGACCTCAAACGTCAACTTTTCTTTGCGAAAATGTTTCGAATCACCAAACACCACGTCCAGAGCTATTTGGCCGAGTGACTCGGCTTTCTTCCCTGGTATAACTCCATGAAAGCTCATGTTACTGGTGCTCAGTCGGGACATCGGAATGCCCATTCCTTTCAGTGTGTCTGCATACAACAAATTCAGCCCGCTTCCACCGTCCATCAGCACTTTTGTCAGTCGAGTGCCTTCGACAACTGGATCGACCACCAAAGCTTGCCTCCCCGGGGTGGCAATATGAGTCGGGTGATCAGATTGGTCGAATGTGATGGGTATTTGGGACCATTTCAGATAATTTGCTTTTGCTGGGGCAACCATGTTCACTTCTCGGTTAATGACTTTCAATCGACTCTTGCTTTCCACATCTGCAAAGATCATCAGAGTGGAGTTGATATGCGGATATCCTTCCTCACTGTCCTCCTTGTCTTCGCCTTGTCCGACTCCTTCTCCTTGTCCTTAGACTGTTTTCCCTGAAACTGCTGGATCAGGAGTCGACATTGGCGAGTGGTATGCTTCGGGTAGATGATATTCCCCTCTTCGTCTTTCTTCGTGTGGATGTGACACGGCATATCCATCACGTCGTTCCCTTCTTTATCCTTCACCTTCTTAGGGTTCCAGGATCCTTTTGGTTTCCCTTTAAACTTTCCTTGAGTCACGGCCAGAGCCTCTCCAGGAGCTGCCGGTTCAGCCTTCCGCTTCTGTTTCCGACTGGTGTTTCCTTTTTCCGACTGACTCGACTTGTGCTTGCCGCTTCGGAGTCGGTCTTCTTCTTCGCCGTTGGCGTACTTGGTAGCAATCTCCATCATCCGACTCAAGGTCATGTCACCGGTTCAACCAAACTTCAAACTCAATTCTCTGTTCTTGACGCCATCTTTGAAGGCGCAGACTGCCTGATGATCAGACACATTCTCCACAGTGTGGTGCAAAGTGATCCATCTCTGAATATACTCTCTGAGAGTCTCATTGGTCTTCTGCACGCAGACTTGCAACTCTGTCAGTCCAGCTGGTCGCTTGCAAGTTCCTTCAAACGTTCTGATGAACACTCGGGACAGATCTTCCCAAGTGTAAATGCTGCTAGGAGGTAATTGAGTCAACCATGCCCTGGCAGAACCTTCCAGCATGAGGGGCAAATGCTTCATGGCCACCTCGTCATTCCCACCACCAATCTGAACTGCCACTCGGTAGTCCTCAAGCCAAGTTTCAGGCTTAGACTCACCAGTGAACTTGCTGACTCCTGTTGCCAACCTGAAATTGGGAGGGATAACTGCGGCTCTGATAGCTCTGCTGAAACATTCAGGACCAGAAACATGCACTCGACTGCTTGTGGGCGCATCTCTGTCGAGTCCGCCTCGATGGGCTCTGTTCCGGTCGACCAAACCTTGCATGATAATGGATCGCGCGTCGAAGCCTGGTTCTCTGGGGTCGACTGGAACTCTTCGCCCCGTACTGAACTGACGTCTGTCATCTTGCTGCCGAGGAGCGTAAGACCCACCCCTCGGAGGGGAATTGGGCACTCGACGCCTATCATCTCGGTCGAGTCGGTCACCATATTGGTCTCGCCGATTCTCACGCCCTTCACGCCGCGGAGGCGATCTGGGACTGTGAGCCAACTGAACCGTATTCGCAGCGACGGATCGACTGTGAATTCTGTTGCGCGACTGCGACACGACCGAATTCTGGTCTCCTGCTGCCCGGAGCAGATCCCTGATCTGCATCAAGCCTCTGCCAGCTTCCGACTGAGAGGGCTGGATGGACTCTGCTATACGGGTCGCAGCTGCTAAATTCTGGATTGGGGTTCGATATACCTGAGTCGGCGGGAAGAGTTGACGTCGACTGCTGTCGGGAACTCGTTGCCGCGCACGCTCGTCGAGTGCTCGCTGAAGATTCTCCAGTCGAGTGCGTTCGGCCAAATTGGCCAAACGTGCCTCCTCCAAGGCGCGAGCCTCGGGGGTTTCTCCTGCGATGGGAGTACGCAGGACATCCACGTTCCTGCGGTGAAGTTCTTCTCTTTGCAGAGAGTCGAGTGGCTCGGGCTGGTACTCTTCGTGATCTCGTGCGGGGTCGCCTCCGTCGCCTACTCCACCATCACGGGCGAAGCCAGGGGGACTGCGGGGCCCGTCGACCATCAGGATTTCCGCCGCTGGATCACTGCTATCGCACTCGGATGCGGTCTCTACGGAGCCAGTCGACAGATCGAACAGGCCGTAGAGAGATTCGTCGGGCTCGATTGCTGCAACTTGGGTGGTGGCCATTTGGCGAGCCACCGCGTACCTCACCCACCGCTGAATCCTCGACCGGCCCGAGCGCTTGCGCTGGCGGGAGACCGGGAAGGTGGTCGATGGGGATGTCGACCGATACGGGGTCGATGGTTGCCGCAGCAGAACACCGCGGACACATGCGCGAAAATGCGTCGCACCGCGGACGGGGAGCGCATCAACGTCAAGTGGAGCCTCCTGGAGCCAGGCGGAGTCGTCGGCGATGAAGATGAGAGCACCGAGACGAATCTCTCGACCCTCGACCAAAACTCCAGCAGCCACCATGATGAAAGTACTCGGAAGAATCGCAACTTCCCCACAAAATCGCTAAAACACCTGCCCCATGGTGGGCGCCAACTGTCGTGGTTCTAAGCCTGACAGTAGAGTGGGGGGTAGGTATGGAGAGGCAAGGTCCTAGCTATGGAGAGGTTGTAAACACAGGGGATGTACGAGTTCAGGCCCTTCTCGGAAGAAGTAAAAGCCCTACGTCTCGGAGCCCAGAGGCGGTCGAGTGGATTATATGTATACAAGTTACAGGGTGCCGAACCCTCCTGCCTGTGGAGGGGGTGGCTTATATAGAGTGCGCCAGGACCCCAGCCAGCCCACGTAGGAGAGGGTTTAAGATGAGTTAAGTCCGGGGCGTTACTGGTAACGCCCCACATAAAGTGTCTTTACTATCATAAAGTCTACTTAATTACAGGCCGTTGCAGTGCAGAGTGCCTCTTGACCTTCTTGTGGTCGAGTGAGTCTTTGTGGTCGAGTCCTTCAAGTCAGTCGAGTGAGTCCCTCGTTGGTCGACTGGAAGGTGACCTCTTCTAAGGGTGTCCTTGGGCAGGGTACTTAGATCAGGTCTGTGACCCTACCCTAGGTACATGACCCCATCACCGCCCACCCACCCTTTTTCTTCAGGGACTCAGATTTCTCAATCAAGTATCATTTTATTGATGGAAGTCTCTCCATTCTTTTCCTTCAATGTTCTTATCCGGTGATTCTCATGAAGATTCTAACGGAACCTCAAGTTCATCATTATTCATTCTTTTTCTTCTCCGGTGGATTCAATTCAAGCTTTGTATTGAGCATAGTTCTTTCATTTTGCCCAATGCTTTTCTTAAACCGGTGCACATCATAATCATTCACTTTTCACTATTCTTTGTTCTGGAGTGTTCAAGATATCTCATAAGGCTCGTCTTGTCATCCAAGATCCATTCAACCTATTTCGAGGTTATTATCCCATTCAAGCCATTTAATTCAACTGGTGCAATCTCTCCTTCAAATCGTTCAACGGTGTATCTTTTGAGTGGGCCCTAACCCATAGGTCTTTCTCCAGGATCTTACCTGACTCTTCTATTTTTCCCCGGAGCTACCATCAAATTCTTTTCGAAGTTTGACGTAAGAATGATTTATCATCAGTCAAATGCCTTTCTCCAAGATAGGTTAAATTCTTTTCATCGTTGGCTCAATCTCTTCATTTTTGATTCTTTCGGAGTATCTCAACAATTCACGATGGTGTTTCTCGTCGTCACTCTCAACATTTGAAGCCCGAAGAAGAGTTTTACCTCCATATCTTATCCGTTCTCTCAGAGATTCGTGGTTCTAGTTCGAGGCCATCCTCTCATAATTGTTTGATTGTGAGAATTCTTTTCACCTATCCGGAGCAATTCAAGAGTCTTCTTAGTTTGATTATCCGGAGTCCATCAATTCAGGTGTATTCATTCTCAGCTTTCAGTTGTCATTCTCCAATCTTACCGGTGCATCAAGTGATCTCTAATCAGTTCGTGATCCCTTCGTTCTCATGTATCTAAATTCTCTCAAGCATCTTCATTCATTTGCTAAATTCTTCCCGGTGTCTTCCTTATCTTTTCTTTGTTCATTTTTAATTCTTACGGTGGTTCACTCAAGATTCTTCTTCCTTCATTTATCATATCAATTTATTCGTTGTTTCAATTCTTACGGTGGTTCGTTGAAGATCTTCCGAAGTTTGTGCTATATCTATCTTAATCTTTTTGACGAGAATAAGTAATATGCCAAATCCGTTGATTGTCATCAATTTGAATTGGTGAAGGATAAGCATAATGTAATTCTTATTCTTGTTTCATCTAAGTGATTTAATTCCTTATTCCGGAGGTTCATCAAAATTCTTGATTTCTTTTGTTCATCTTTCTTTTCTGGAGCTCCAAGTTATTTCAATTATATCACCACGGAGATTCATCTAAATCGTCACAAGGATTCACCTTGTGTTTTCTACTTCTCTTTCCTTTCGTTTGAACATTCTTTTATTACCGAAGTTCTTCATGGAGGTTCTACATGATGGTTCATCAAAGATTTAATTCCTTCTCGAAGTGTTCATCAAGATTCTTTTCAAAGGAGCTCAAGCATTCTTCATCTTGCATTTCGAAGTGTAATTCCTTCTACCGTATCATTTGAGGTGGTGCTATGTCATTCTTCATAACTTGAGTTCATGTTCATGATTCACATGTTGTCAAGTATGAGGTATCTTAAATCCATCAATCTCTTCATTGGATTTACCTTGGGTTATATTTCACCTAAAGCCTTCCGTAAGGATGTTACTATTTGTGGTGCTTATAAATGATGCAAGTTCTTCTTTATCCTCCCGGTGAAATATTTTCTCGTCTCCTTGTTCATACCAATCCAATTCTTTTTCCCGTGAGTGGCAGGTTGTCACCTCATAATTTGAGATGTATTCCATAAGACCATATCAAGCTTATCCTTTTTCATTGTTGGTTTTCCAACAACTCCATCCGAACCTTATCCTAAGTATGCCTTTTCAAGCTCTTTTGTGGCAGAAATTGACATTTTCTTCTCCATTCTCCTATTTCAATTATCTATCTTCTATTCTTTCGTTCCGAAGGCATTGCGATGTTGTTCTTTTCACCCATCATCTCGTTTTGTCAAAGATCATGTTCTTTTCATGCCTATCCATTTAACCGGAGTGTTGTGCCCTTTTGCTCAAGTTCTTTTCGCCTTATCAAGTCTTGCATCTCTTTTAACCGAAGTGCCATACGAATTTTTTCTTCATTGTTCCTCTTTTCTAACGGAGTGTTTTCAACTTCGTTCATCTCCGTTGTATTCTTTTCTCGAGATGGCTTAACCTTTGCAAGGTTCTTTGGTTTCACTCATTGGTCAAAGAAGCAACTTAGTTTTACCTCTTCTCTTTCTCCTCCGTTTGTCCCTCCGGTGCCATTCTAGATCTTGGGACAAGATCTTCTCGTAGTGGTGGAGTGCTGTGACGCCCCGAGACCGATGTGCCAGGTGTCTTCCAGTTATTTGCTGTTGTTCCCTTGTCATTGCTTGCGTGTCATGCATTGCATATCATGTCATCATGTGCATTTCATTTGCATACGTGTTCGTCTCATGCATCCGAGCATTTTCCCCGATGTCCGTTTTGCAATCCGGCGCTCCTATGTCACCCGGTGCCCCTTTCTACCTCTTTTCGTGTGCGGGTGTTAAACGTTTTCGGATTGGACCGAGACTTGTCATGCGGCCTTGGTTTACTACCGGTAGACCGCCTGTCAAGTTTTGTATCATTTGGACTTCGTTTGATACTCCAACGGTTAACCGAGGGACCGAAAAGGCCTCGTGTGTGTTGCAGCCCAACACCCTTCCAAAGTGGCCCAAAAGCCCACCTAAACCTCCTCCATCATCTCGGTCGTTCGATCACGATCGCGTGGCCGAAAACCGCACCTCATTTGGAGCTTCCTAACTCCCTCTACCTATAAATATGTGTCTCCCTCCGAAATTCTCGCGTAGATGAAACCCTAAAAACTCCTCCGCGCGTCGCCGGACACTTCCTCCCGCGCCGGCCGGACATGTCCGCTGCCGCCGCCACGTCGCTCCAACCAATCAGCGCTCGCCACATCACCTGCGCCGCCGCCCCGAGCCACTCACGGCGCGCCACCTGGCCCGCCGGCTCCCCTCTCACCGCGCCAGGCCCGCGGGCCCGGATCCGACCCTCCGGGCCCAAGCCGCGCCTCCGCTCCTCGCCTCCCGTGCGCCCGCGACCACCGCCGCCCTTCTCGCTCGTCGCGTCGTCCGCGCATCACCGCTGCCGGCCGCCGCCATGTCTCCCACGCCGCCGCTCGCCGTGCCCCGCCGCCTTGCTTGCCGCGCGCCGCTGCCTCGATTGCCGTGCGCCGCCGCCTCGGCTTCCGCGTTCCTCGGCGGAGTTCATCCTCGCCCTCACCGGAGTCAACTCCGGCCAGATCTGGTGAGGGTGGATCAGATCCACCCATCCCTCCAACCAAACGGCTCCTTCCCTACGTCCCGAATATCCTCATCCCGCGTTGACTTTTCACAGAGGTTAAATTCCACTAAGTCCCCGAAGTTTTCAGATTCATATGCCCATATTCAACGCATCGTAACTCTGCATCCGTAGCTCCGATTCATGCGTGTAGCATATAAAAATGTTCTTCTCGACGAGTAAATCATTTCATCTCATTGCATCATTTTCATTTGAGCTCATCTTGATGCCTGAAATGCTGTTGGAAGAGGGCTATGTAATGTATTTATCGGATCTGTTTCAGCAAATGACATTTTGTCATTTTTGCCATGATTAATATGTGCATGCTATGATCCTGAGCTCTACATGTGTTTTGTTATATGCCATGCCATATTTAAAGTGGTGCTTGCCATGCATTTTTGTGATATGTGTGGTGACTAGCACAAGCTTGCAAAGTAGCGTAATCGGTAATGCTGATTTCAGGGACTTAGAATTTCACCAAGTCATTGCCCTGATTTTGTCGTTATGTCATATGTTCATGTGGTTTCCTAGTGATCCGTGCCTCTTTTGAGGATGATCAGTAAGGATGTTTTGTTAATATTGTGGTGCTCTATCCATCCGTATCTTTATTTGAAATTATGGAGCATCCTAACTTGAGTCAATCGAGCTCTACTTTTACTATTTAATGTTCCTGGAAGATCGTTGACATGATAAGCAATTTTGCCGAGGATGTTGCTATTGATCCGTGCATGCTATGTTGTTGTTCTTGTCATGTCTAGCTTCTATGCCATGTCTTCTTGATGGGTGTATGCTTAGTTTGTCATGCCATGCTCTGTAGTGAGTGCATCAAGCTCGTAAACATGCCTACTCGTTAACTGATTTGCATGCTCCAGTTTTTCACTAAGTCTGAATCTGTTTATGTTTTTGCCATGTTCACATGCTTGCCATTGTATTTTATGATCCCTTTTGGCTCAAGGTCACTAAGGGACTTTTGTTAAGTGCTTTGAGTAGCTTCATGCCATGCCTTGCCTTGCCATGTTAAGTTCCTGTAGCATGTAGTTTTCATGCTCTAAAGTGTGCTTCTTGATAATAAATTCCAGAATTGTGTTAATTTCACTAAGTCTGAAACCTGTTATCATTTGCACTTTTGCCATGCTTGTTTGAATCTGTTAATGAGTGAATTAGCTGTAGCTCAGTGTTCATCTTTTGTCAAGCATCTTGAGTGGATCCTTGCCATATATTTTATTGTCATGTTTGAGTGTTGTAGCATATTTAACTTGTTGCATTTAGATGGCTACTTACTGTTTATCGCACACAGGTGCCATATTTGTTTTGCTTGCCATTTCCAAACCGTGCATCCGATTCCGGTGAACTTTATATCGATTTCAACCGAAATCATCTCACCTTTCCAGTGGCACTCTTGGATTTCCGACTTGAGGCCAGGTTCAAGCATTCCTTTGCAAATCATGCATATGCATCGCATACCGCATCCCGCATATCATACCATGTTCATGTGTTGGTTGTTTACTATGTTGTGTGCTTCTTTCCGGTGTTTCTTCTTCAGGTTGGTTCCGGTAACGTCGTGATTGTGAGGACCCGTTCGACTACGTCCGTTTGTCTTCTTCATGGACTCGTTCTTCTTCCTTGCGGGATTTCAGGCAAGATGGTCATACCCTCGAAATCACTTCTATCTTTGCTTGCTAGTTGCTCGCTCTTTTGCTATGCCTATGCTGCGATACCTACCACTTGCTTATCATGCCTCCTATATTGTTGAACCAAGCCTCTAACCCACCTTGTCCTAGCAAACCGTTGTTTGGCTATGTTACCGCTTTGCTCAGCCCCTCTTATAGCGTTGTTAGTTGCAGGTGAAGATTGAAGTTTGTTCCTTGTTGGAACATAGAGATGTTGTTCCTTGTTGGAACATGTTTACTTGTTGGGATATCACATTATCTCTTATTTAATTAATGCATCTATATACTTGGTAAAGGGTGGAAGGCTCGGCCTTATGCCTAGTGTTTTGTTCCACTCTTGCCGCCCTAGTTTCCGTCATATCGGTGTTATGTTCCCGGATTTTGCGTTCCTTACGCGGTTGGGTTATAATGGGAACCCCTTGACAGTTCGCTTTGAATAAAACTCCTCCAGCAAGGCCCAATATTGGTTTTACCATTTGCCACCTAGCCTTTTTTCCCTTGGGTTGGGCCAGCCCAAGGGTCATCTTTATTTTAAACCCCCGGGCCAATGCTTGTCTAAGTGTTGGTCTAAACTAGAGCCCCTTGCAGCGCCACCTCGGGGAAACTCGAGGGCTGGTTTTAGTTGTACGAATTGCTTATCCGGTGTTGCCTTGAGAACAAAATATGTGCAGCTCCTATCAGGATGTCGGCGCATCGGGCGGTCTTGCTGGACTTGTTTTACCATTGTCGAGAATGTCTTGTAACCGGGATTCCGAGTCTGATCGGGTCTTCCCGCTAGAAGGAATATCCTTCGTTGACCGTGAGAGCTTGTGATGGGCTAAGTTGGGACACCCCTGCAGGGATTTGAACTTTCGAAAGCCGTGCCCATGGTTATGGGCAGATGGAAATTTGTTAACGTCCGGTTGTAGAAAACCTGAAGTTGACCTTAATTAAAATGCACCAAACGCGTGTGTTACCGTGATGGTCTCTTCTTGGCGGGGTCCGGGAAGTGAACACGGTGTTGGAGTTATGCTTGACGTAGGTTGTTTTAGGATCACTTCTTGATCATAGTTCATCGACCGTGCTTTTGCCTTCTCTTCTCGCTCTCTTTTATGAATATGTTAGCCATCATATATGCTAGTCGTTTGCTGCAGCTCCTCCTCATACTTTTACCTTACCCATAAGCTTAAATAGTCTTGATCACGAGGGTGTGAGATTGATGAGTCCCCATGACTCACAGATACTTCCAAAACCAGCTTGCAGGTGTCGTTGAACCATGCAGATGATGCAACCAAGCTCAGGAGGAGCTCGATGAAGATCTTGTCCTTTATGTTGTTTTCGTTTCCAGTTGATCAGTAGCGGAGCCCAGTTGGGGTCGATCGGGGATCTGTATAGTATTTGGGGTAGTCTTCTTTTATTTTGGTTCCGTAGTCGGACCTTGTATGTATTTGGTTGATGTAATGCTTTATTCATGTAATTGTGTGAAGTGGCGATTGTAAGCCAACCATGTATCCCTTTCCCTTTTGTACTACATGGGTTGTGTGAAGATTACCTCACTTGCGATATTGCTTTCAATGCGGTTATGTCTCTAAGTCGTGCTTCGACACGTGGGAGATATAGCTGCATCGAAGGCGTTACAAGGACCAGCACAACAGAATATCAAGTGCCACTGAAGAGTAGTGTAGATTGAAAAGATCCAACCTAAAATGACACAAACATAGAAGTACAACCAGATTCGAGAAAATCCACCAAGGACAGATCCACCGAAGACACACCTCCACACGTCCACCGATGATGCTAGACACACCACCGAGACAAGGGCTAGCCGGAAGAACCTTATTCCATCTTAAGGGAGCCGCCGTCGTCTCGTCTTCGGGAGCAGGACACGGATCCTAACAAAATTCGAAGGAACATCCGAAAACAGAGTCTTCCCGCCGGCAAGGGCTGGTATCCACCGCGCCGCCATCGTCCTAAAGCCACCGAAGACAAGGCGGACTGGTGGAGGTGGGGCGCCGGCAGGAGGCAAAGGAACCCTAGGCTTTTCTTAGAGGTGTGTGGACTCAAGTGCTAATTGACTTTTCATCCTCCATGTAAGAACATCGTAATGCAACGTTAGCTTAAATCAATGTAAGCATTTGATTATTTGGTTGGTGTAACAACAAGAAGAAGAAAAAGAAGAAAAGATATAGAGGCAGACAATACAATATGGGTGACCTATGTGGGTTGCTCTAACAGTCCTCGCACAACAGACGGTGGGAAGGCGTCAAACTCGAGTCGCTTCATACATGGCCACGACCCATAACGATGGCCCCGGCTAGTTTGGAAAACTGAATACGACGCCAAATTTCGGCATCAATAGTGAAGAACTGTACTCGAATAAACCAGCCTCCGCCCAATAACAATACACGAAAATGTAGCATCAAGTCAAATCAAATCAAACAAACCCAGTGTTTACTTGCACACCATGTGAAACCCACCGAACAGGCACAAATGTCAGTGGCCCACGCTGTCAGCACTCGACGCCCGCACAGGCGGCTCGCCGGAACCCGGGTGGCAGGTCCGGCGCGCGGCTCCACTTGCCGCCGGCGATGTCGTACGCCAGCACCATCCCTTCGAACGGGCCGGCCCCCGCCGCATTGTGGCCCCGGACTGCCGCCGCGCTCATTACGGCTGTCACTGTCTCACGCCCGATGCCCGCCATCGTCACGCGCACCGCCATGCCCAGCCCCACCGACCCCCTCGGCATGGGCGGGGCCTCGAGCGCCACCCACCCGCCACCAGCTCTGAGATCGCTGCCTCGACCTGCACCGCCGTGCCACCTCCAGAAGGAGAGCTCCACCGCGTGGCTGGCCACCACGTAGAGATGGTCGCCGACGCCGCAGGCGCCCACGACGCAGCCGCCGCCGGGCAGCGCCCGCGGCCGCGCCCAACTGCCGGACGCGACGTGCAGCGCGTCCACCGACCCGGCGCACACGTGCGCCCCGAGCGCCCGCGCGCCGTCGCCGGACACCGCGACCCCGCCGGCCACGTAGAACACACCTCCTGCCCCGGCCCCGGCGCACCCGTACCTCCTCCGCGGAGCCTCGGAGACCACGCGCCACGCGTCCGCCACCGGGTCGTACTCCTCGACCGCCGCGGTCCGCGCGGACCCGCCGGCGACGTAGATCCGCCCTCCCACGGCGGCCGCCGCGAACTTCTTCCGCTGGAACAGCGTGGGCGCGCACGCGCGCGCGGCGCCCGTGAGCGCGTCCACCCGCAGCGTCGCGCCGCGGCCGACGAGGAAGATGTCGCGGCCCAGCGCGACGGCGCGCGCGTGCGCGAACACGTAGCGGCCGCAATGCAGCAGAGCCAGCGGCAGCGGCAGCGCGGTGACCTGGAGCTGCTGCTGCTCCAGCCGGAACTGGAGCAGGGCCTGGGCGAAGGCGCCGCCGTGGTCGGGGACGGAGACGGCGAGCAGGGAGGGCTGGAGCTGGCCGCGCGCGCGGCGGAGCTGGAGGAAGGCGTGGGACGCGAGGAGGTCGGCGAAGCGGCGGCAGACGGCGGGGAGCGGCGGGAGGGAGACCCTGGGCACGCGGACAAGGCACTCGAGGATGAGGTCGTCGGGCAGCGCGGAGATGGGCGGTGGTGGTTGGGCGGGGAAGCAGAGGCTGGTGGTGGATGAAGCAGCGACAGGAGCGGGGACTGAGACGGGGACGGAGATGTGGCGGTCGGGGTCGGCAGGGATGCAGGACTTGACGAACCACGACATGCTGCGGGAGTGGTAGCTGTTCGCGGCCATGACAGTGGCCTCGGGAGCTCGCCGGAGTGGATCGGGGTCGCGGTGCTGCATTCGCCGATGGTGAGTACTTCTACGAGTCCATGGCCGTACCGTCAGAGTTGGGCCGTGGATTTGGGTTAGATTTTGAGTGCGATTTAGATTAGGAGATGGGTTGTGATTGCGATTGGGCGTGAAGAGAAAAAAGGGGCCAGCCGTTGGGTTCTGTGCCGGTGCGGCGGTGCCCCCACCAGCAAAGGGCGGAGTTGATTGCTTGTTTGAAATTCAAGTCAGAATTTTTATTGAATAAAATAAAACGATTTGGCTATTTTCTATGTAATTTTGACTCCGTCCTGGTTTATTGGTCCTTTTTCTAATTTGTGTCAAATTTTGACCAAAGGTTTCACTAATAAAATATAAATGCATGTCAACAAAAATTATATAATTGAATTCGTATTTGAACATAGTTTTAATAATATAATTTTTTATGACATGCATGAACATTTTATTAGTTAAATATTTTTATCAAAATTTAGATTAGCAGATGGGTTGTGATTGTGATTGGGCATTGAGAAGGTGGGGGGCCAGCCGTTGGGCACTGTGCTGGTGCGGTGGTGCCCCCACCGGCAAAGGGCGGAGTTGATTGCTTGTTTGAAATTCAAGTGATCTCCATTAAACAAAACAAAATGATTTGGTTATTTTTTATCAGAATAGCTACATTTCAGTCGATTGATCCGACTTTGGGTCAGTCGATTTTCATGGGGGGCTCGCCGGAGGGAAGGAAGAACCAGCCGTAGTGGAGGGGCTCGCCGGAGAGGCTACCCCAGTATCTATCTTAGGGTTCATGATGGGGGCGATGGTGGGGCGCAGTGGTAGGGCGGTGGCGTGGGGATTCGCCGGAGAAAAAGCTTAGCGTGGCGGGCCTAGAGGGATGGCCGAGGCGGCGGAGGACCGGCGATGAGAAGTGGTTTCGGGGAGGACGGGACGGTGAGGCGGCGGGGGCCGGTGATGGCTGGCGGCTGAAGGGGAGATGGAGGTTGAAGAAGCATTGTGGGCCTTTGATCTCGCATCCAACGTTTGAGAAATCGATTGACCACACATGAAAATTTTAGCTGACTAATTTTTAGTCATTCCCATTTTTTACGTAGTTTTGACAAAACAACGCCATGTATTGTCAAGTACTGTAAATACTCCAATTTCATGTCATATAAACGTGGGTGATTTCAAGTTGCCTATGTTCTGGTAAGAGGGTCGGATTTTGTGTGTGTGTGTGAAATATAGACGCCGACGCTTACAAATATGTGAGACATTTCTAGGAGTTCGGTTGCTAACGATTTAGCTATTAGTGATGTGAAATTGGTATAATTTTGGGTTGACCAAATATTTTACTTCTCCCCCACAGCAACTCTTAGGCATCGAAGGTTTCCCCGCCTTCCGTCGGTGCCATCGTTGATCTGCCTCGTCTTCTGTGGTCTTAGGCCATGAAGGCACGGTGGATTCCGGCTCTTGCCGAGGGGAGGGCTTCTCCTTCGTTTTAGGTGTTCTTTTCAGTTTGTTTATGGTTTGTGTCCTATTTAGGAAGACGAGGCCGCAGCGTCGAAAGTGGAGTAAGGTTCTCCCTGCCTAATCCTTACCCTGGCTATGTGTCTTGTGTCATCGGAGAGCGTGTGGGGTATGTCTTTGACGGATTTCATGGGATTCAGCCGGTGTTTGCGGTGGATCCGGTCTTCGTTCGCCTGCGTTTGTGTATCTACAGGTTGGATCATTTCGATCTATACACTTCTTTTCATCAACGACGGTTGTTGTCTTGGTGCGCTGGTGCTTTGAGGCTTTAGCACGATGAGTTTCCGACTAATTACTACAATAAGGTTTGCCCCGCTCCTGTGAGGGAGGGGCGATGATGATCGCGCTTTCGGCTTGCTCCAATGCTTGTAATCATCGTTAGTTGGTTTATTGGCATTCATGTATTTTTTGTTACTTTTGATGTTTTTTATACGACCGTGATATTTGATGAATAGATTAGGAGTTTTTTTTTAAATAAAAGTTGGTGTAACCTTAAGTGTTGGAGACTGAACCAAACTACTTAAGTAGGTGGAGGCTAGTTGTGTCAAGAAAGAAAGTTAATGGAGGCTACTTGCTGATAGACCGTTTGATTCTCCATAATTTTCTAGTGGAGGCAGATGGTTGTTAAATATTGTCCATTTTCATATGCGAACCACGTGATTTGTGAAAGGAAGACACCAAACAACAAAACAAAAAAGTTGCTCGCATCTTGAACTTGAAGCAGGCGTAAATGCAAACCATTGACCAAATGGTGCGTCGTGAGTTAATCAGTGCGTATGTTGACAAATATGGCCACAGTAGGACAAGAAGATCTCGACGTTGATTCGGTAACCACATGCCAGCAAAGGAGAGCCCACTCACCTCTCGGCTTGGTGGGGGGTGCCTGGCTTTACCAATACGGCATTAGTCCGGCCAGCCGGAGCGGGAGACGACGTCAGGTGGCACTCCCTCGCGGGTGTTGCCGGCCGGCCACCACGGCCCAGCTGAGCCATGCCACCAACCACGCCGCAGCACGGCGGCGATGACGGCGAGCGGTTCGCGGAGGTGGTGGTGGTCCGGCACGGGGAGACGTCGTGGAACGCCCCCCGCATCGTTCAGGTCCTATCCGCCGATCCTAGTATAGATATATCCTCAGTTCTGCATTCAGATGTGGAAGCTCAAGCATCTTTTATTATGGGCCGTTTCTCCTTAGTGCGATTCCCGTATGAACTATGAACAGCCGTAATTATGTGGTCATTTTCTCTCTAATAACTGACACAACACACGTTGTAATCAATCTTGCAACACGGACAAATGAATCCAGAACTAAATGAGACCGGCAGGCAGCAAGCTGTTGTGGTATGTACTATAGTTCATTTGCTCATTAGCATTGAGCCACTGACATTTTCTTAAATTCGTCTAAATATGATGCGGACTCGACCATTAGGTGGCCCGTCGTCTGTCGGCAGAGGCCAAGCCGGCTGATGTATACTCCTCCGACCTCAAGCGTGCTGCCGAGACTGCACAAGCCATAGCTAAAGCTTGTGATGTATCAAACGTAAGAACATACCGATCGAAGTTTCGAAGTCATCACGACACTAAGCTCCATGGCACATTTTTGCTGCTTGCTTCATCATGGTTCCATATCTCACCGATACATGTATGCTCTCTCTTTTGGGATTTTCAATTAGTGTTGACTGAAGAACTAAGAGAGAGGCACATGGGACATCTCCAAGGTATGAAGTGGGACGATGCGTTTGTTCAAAACCCAGGGGCTTTCAAAGGTTTCAATATCTTTGAGCCTAAAGGGGGCTTGAATTTCAACGACAGAGACCAAGAAATCCCGGTAAGAAGCGCGATTCTTTAGAAAAATTTAGATATATTAAAATTGAGCACCCTCCCAATCCTCTCAGACCATCAGCATTTCTAACTATTAGATCGTCACTTTTAGTCGTTTTTGGCCATCGGATTCGCTGTTAGTCCCACCTGAATCTCGTCCGCGGGACTAACTCGCGCGTCAGGCAGCGCTGGCCTTTTCGGGCCGCTGCTCCGGTGGCTTTTTTGGGTGTCTCACGTTCAATTGGCCTACTGGCCTATTTGTAACGCCCTCGATGCGGCTATATCTCACACGTATCGAAGCACGACTTAGAGGCATAACCGCATTGAAAGCAATATCGCAAGTGAGGTAATCTTCACAAATAACCCATGTAATACAATAAGGGAAAAGAGATACATAGCTGGCTTACAATCGCCACTTCACACAATACATGAATAAAGCATTACATCATCCAGTTACACACAAGGTCCGACTACGGAACCAAAATAAAAAAAGACTACCCCAAAAGCTACACAGATCCCCGATCAACCCCAACTGGGCTCCACTACTGATCAACTAGAACGAAACAACACAAAGGACAAGATCTTTATTGAGCTCCTCCTTGAACTCGATTGTGTCACCTACTCGGTTACATCGGCACCTGCAAACTGGTTTTGGAAGTATCTGTGAGTCACGGGGACTCAGCAATCTCACACCCTCGCGATCAAGACTATTTAACCTTATAGGTAGGGTAAAAGGTATGAGGTGGAGCTGCAGCAAGCGACTAGCATATATGGTGGCTAACATACGCAAATGAGAGCGAGAAGAGAAGGCGAAGCACGGTCGAGAAACTATGATCAAGAACTGATCCTAGAACAACCTACGTCAAACATAACTCCAACACCGTGTTCACTTCCCGAACTCCGCCGAGAAGAGACCATCACGGCTACACACGCGGTTGATGCATTTTAATTAAGGTTAACTTCAGGTTTTCTACAACCGGACATTAACAAATTCTCATCTGCCCATAACCGCGGGCACGGCTTTCGAAAGTTCAAATCCCTGCAGGGGTGTCCCAACTTAGCCCATGACAAGCTCTCACGGTCAACGAAGGATATACCTTCTAGCAGGAAGACTCGATCAGACTCGGAATCCCGGTTACAAGACATTTCGACAAGGTAAAACTAAACCAGCAAAGCCACCCAGATGTGCTGACAAATCCCGATAGGAGCTGCACATATCTCGTTCTCAGGGCACACCGGATGAGCCAGACGTCGGGTGGGCCAGCCCAGAGTTGCCCCTGGTAGCTCCGGACATCGCTCAGTTTGGACCAACACTCAGAGGAGCACTGGCCCGGGGGTTTAAAATAATGATGACCCTTGGGCGCGCGACCCCAAGGGAAAAGAAAAGGCTAGGTGGCGAATGGTAAAACCAATGTTGGGCATTGCCGGAAGAGTTTTACTCAAGACGAACTGTCAAGGGGTTTCCATTATTACCCAACCGCGCAAGGAACGCAAAATCCGAGAACATAACACCGATATGATGGAAACTAGGACGGCAAGAGTGGAACAAAACACCAGGCATAAGGCCGAGCCTTCCACCCTTTACCAAGTATATGGATGCATTAATTAAATAAGATATATAGTGATATCCCAACAAGTAAACATGTTCCAATAAGGAACAACATCTCCATGTTCCAACAAGTAACAAACTTCAATCTTCACCTGCAACTAACAACGCTATAAGAGGGGCTGAGCAAAGCGGTAACATAGCCAAACAATGGTTTGCTAGGACAAGGTGGGTTAGGGGTTTGGCTCAACAATATGGGAGGCATGATAAGCAAGTGGTAGGTATCGCAGCATAGGCATAGCAAAAGAGCGAGCAACTAGCAAGCAAATATAGAAGTGATTTCTAGGGTATGATCATCTTGCCTGAAATCCCGCAAAGAAGAAGAACGAGTCCATGAAGAAGACAAACGGACGTAGACGAACGGGTCCTCACAAACGCGACGTTACCGGAATCAACCCAAAGAAGCAAACACCGGAAAGAAGCACACAACATAGTAAACAAACCACACATGAACATGATATGATATGCGGGGTGCGGTATGCGATGCATATGCATGATTTGCAAGGGAATGAAAGAACCTGGCCTCAACTTGAAATTTCAAGTGTGCCACTGGAAAGGTGAGGTGAAATCGCTTGAAAACGATATAAAGAACGCTGGAATCGGAGTTACGGTTTGCAAATGGCAAGCAATTCAAATATGTCACCGGTCTGCGATATACAGCAAGTAGCCATCTAAATGCAACAAGATGAACATGCTACAGTACCCAAACATGGCATCAAAATACATGGAAGGGATCCATTCATGATGCTTAACAAAAAGGAACACTGAGCTACGGCCAATTCATCCATTAACAGGTTCAAACAAGCATGGCAAAAGTGCAATTGGTAAACAGGTTTCAGACTTAGTGAAATTAACACAAGCCTGGAATTTCAGATCATGTAGCACACTTTGGAGCATGAAAACTATATGCTACAGGGTCTGAACATGGCAAAGTAAAACATGACATGGAGCTACTCAAAGAGATTAACAAAAATCCCTTAGTGACCTTGAGCCAAAAGGGATCAGAAAATACAATTGCAACCATGTGAACAAGGCAAAAACATAATCAGTTCTCAGACTTAGTGAAAACTGGAGCATGCTGAAATAGATATCAAGTAGGCATATTTACGAGCTCGATGCACTCACTACAGAGCAAGTCATGACAATCTAAGCATACACCCATCAAGAATACACATTATACAAGCTAGACATGGCAAGAACATTAACATAGCATGCATGTATCAACTTTAACATCCTCGGCAAAATCGCTAACAAGTAGACAATCTGCCCACATTCACGAAATAGCAAAAGTAGAGCTCGATTGACTCAAGCTAGGGTGCTCCATAATTGCAAACAAGGACATGGATGAATAGAGCACTACAAGATTAACAAAACATCCTTACTGATCATTCTCAAAAGAGGTACGGATCACTAGGAAACAACATGAACATATGCCATATTGAGATAAACAGATCAAGGACTTAGTGGAATTGCTAAGTCCCTGAAATCAGTATTAACGAATGCTCCACTTTGCAAGCTTGTGCTAGTCACCACACACATCACAAAAATACATGTATAGCACCTCTGGAAAGATGGCATGGCATATAACAAAACTCATGAAGAGCTCAGGGGCATATCATGCACACATTAATCATGGCAAAAATGACAAATATCTAATTGGAGCAGCAGATCTGGCAACTATCTCAAATAGCACTCTTCCAACAGCATTTCGGGCATCAAGATGAACTCAAATGAAAATGATGCAATGAGATGAAATGATGAGCTCTCTGAGATGAACATTTTAATATGCTATACGCGCAAAACGGAGTTATGGGTGCAAAGTTACGACATGATGAATATGGGCATATGAAACATGGAAATCTCGGGGACTTAGTGAAATTCTCACCCCACGGTAAAGTCAACGCGGCGCGGAGAACGAGGATGGCGGCGGATCTGGCCGGAACTCCGCCGGAGGAGGAGAGGACGGCGGCGGGGCTCGAGGTCGCCGGATCCGGTCCAGCCCGACCGGATCCGCGACGAGCGGCGACGGGGGCGAGGCACATGGCGGCGGCGGAGGCGGCCCAAGGTGGCCGGAGCAGCGGCGAGGTGCGGGCCGCCAGTGGAGTGGCTCGGCGGCACGGTGGGCTTGGACGGCGGCGCGGGAGAGGCACAGCATCGGCGGCGGCGGCGGGCGCTGCCAGGCGC
>NC_041388.1:254627146-254705031 GCF_002162155.2 Triticum dicoccoides
TGCCAGGCGCGGGGCGGCGGACGATGGGTCGGGCGGGCCCGCGATGGGCTCCGCGGGCCGGCGCGGTGGAGACGGCGGCAAAGGACAGGTGGCAGCTGCGGATAGGGCGCGGGAGGCGGCGGACGCGTCCGGCCACCGGGCGGACATGTCCGGCGGCGCGGGGAGGAGTGGATCTAGGGTTCATCCGTGAAATGATCCGAAATTTCGGGGAGGGGTGCTCTTTTATAGGTAGAGGGAGCTAGGAGAGTCCAAATGAGATGCGGTTTTCGGCCACGCGATCGTGATCGAACGACCGAGATGATGGAGGAGGTTTAGGTGGGTTTTGAGCCAAATTGGAGGGGTTTTGGGCTGCAACACAAACGAGACCTTTTCGGTCCCTCGGTTAACCGTTGGAGTATCAAACGAAGTCCAAATGGTACGAAACTTGACAGGAGGTCTACCGGTAGTAAACCAAGGCCGCTTGGCAAGTCTCGGTACAATCCGGAAATGTTTACTCCACACACACGAGAAGAAGGTAGAAATGACCACTAGAGGAGATAGGAGCGCCGGAATGCAAAACAGACAACGGGGAAAAGCTCGGATGTATGAGACGAACACGTATGCAAATGAAATGCACATGATGACATGATATGCAATGCATGACACGCAAGCAATGACAAGGCAACAACAGCGAATAACTGGAGGACACCTGGCACATCGGTCTCGGGGTGTTACACTACTGGGCCTCAAACCCTAGCGAAGGGTCTCTCCACCCCCGTCCCCGTGTTCGCTCTAACCTCGCCAAAGCCGTCGCTCCTGCAGTCCTTCGGCGCCATCCAATCTCACGCCAGACTCCTGCGGTAGGAGAGGAGAGTATGTTCCTTGCAGCGACAGCGACGACCGACGAGGAGCCCTTTCTGTTTCCACCTCCTTTCTTTCATGGATGCCGTGTCTTCTTTGCCCGTCAGAGCCCAGATCTGTCTATTGTTTGTACTGGTGAGTCCATTTTGAACGCCCCCTCCCCCTCCTTTCCATCTCTTTTATGGGATGTTCAAGCGCTCATATTTCTTAGATCATCGTTCGAGAGAAGAGATGGGAAGAGATTGATTCCTGCATTAAGAATCTGTCCAAAGACACTAAGGTTTGTTTCTGTATTGAGATCTTTTCTTTAGTTATGACTGAATTTTCCCAAGAGCTCCTTTTGTAATTTATGATGTCAATATCCAAGAAATTTGAACCTGAGTTTTCATACTTTAGTAACTGAATTTCATTGATCCAAATGATAATATTGTAATCTGTACAAACTTCCTGTGATTTCTGACCCAACTCATCTCTATACAGACGTCCTGACTGGTGGTGATTCTGTTCAGGGAGAAGAAAATATACAATTCATTGTGGCACTGTTAATGCTAGCATCAGGAGGTTGTTCATGTCATCAAAATGTGCAACCAGAATGAAAGTGCAACTACACTGCAGCTTCTTCGAGGTATGCAGAGTATGTCCTCTCATACACCCTGTTCTTAATGTGTCAATTATATCCTAAAGATATGGGTTCACCAGGTACAAAGAACATCTTAGTGGTATTTCAAAAAAAAAGTTCAACTTATTAGTGTTAGCTTCCTATGTTATTCTCCATGGAACCCTCTCCTTAATTAAGACAGGGTATCCTTAAAAAGAAATGTAAGACGAAGGAGGGTAGAGGAGATCGAGGAGGGAGGGGGCCGTTGCGAGGAGATAGTTGGAGGTCAAGCATCGGCACTGGAGACGAGGACCCGCGAGCGGGAGAGGCGACGCTGGGCTGGCCATTTCCACTGCGTCGGCAGAAGCCAGCGGAGTGAGCTCGTCAGCGTGGCATCAAACTATACAATGAAGTTAGAGTCCGGCCAGATCGTTTGCAAGGTGTGCATCCCGAAATCCATCTCCTTCTTTACTCCCTTTGATTTCAATTTCCAGCAAGAGCTTTTCGGCCAACTAGCAGCGAACTATCCGTCCAAGTCAACATGATAAACCCCCTTTCCTTCTTGAGATTGTTATATGTATTGTTTGATTATTTTTATTCACTGCGTCTGGACATGATGTTGGCAAATACAGTAGAGATCATGGGCTGAGACAATACAATAGAGATCATGTCGAGGCTGGAAATTTTGCTTTTTATAAAAGTAGGACAGTTAAAAAAACTGCTTACATTTTATTCTTCATTTATATATCAGTTAAAGAAACTTTATACATTGGTTCCTAATTTGATGCAAATAACCAAACTGAATGAACATTATTTAGCATCCAAGCACGGTGCACAGCGCACCAGATCTGAGGCGACACCGCCACCTGCAACTTGTCCTCCTTTGTCCGATTCTCCACCCTGCATCCCCCAAAACCTCATGAGATGCATTTATGTAATGATAAGAGCAATACAATGAAAGTCCCAAATTTGTATAGAAACAAACTGAAAAGGGACAACGTACTGCACCCGTAATGTTCAGGCAAGTCTCTCAAAAGAAAACAATTCAATCCTAAACTGTATATTTGGTGAAGCGGTTAATATAGACTTGAAATTACAAGTTTAGAATTCGCTTTGGACTTTCTAATTTAGAAGTATTGAAGTTTAAATTCAATAAGAATTCTGAACTGCACACACTGTAGAATGTTGTTCAAGAAAGGATTACTTACATCTAAGCAGACCACTTTGATGCAATATGGGTTGTAAATAACCTGTCAGCAACATTATCTGTTATTACCTTCTTGAAGCTAGCAACATGGTGTTCCTTTTATTGGCCCATATTTATTATTATAGCCTTTGGTTCTTCACTTGTGCCAACCGGTTTCTTATCTTCAACCTCTGCTTATTTGCATATGTCCTTAATGTTGCTTCCTTTTCCTGGAGAGGCTAGACTTCTTTTTTTTGCCACTACAACAATGTATTTTTTTTACTATGCAGTGAAATAAGGGACCGACAACTGAATATTTTTATGCCAACACACTTCTTGCTGGTGTGTCCTTTTATCAATAACATGCCTGCTTCTCAGGAGACGCAAACTGTACCCGATTAAGAATGAGAAGAACAACCTTTGCTTCTACTAGGTACTTTCATTTATTGACATTCACCTGTTTGTGTTGTTAACATTTAGTTCCATCTATCCATCAATTAGTTATTAGTTTTTGTATATTTCAATTAAGCGTTGGGGAAGAGTAGCAAATCATAAATTTGAAACATGTATCCTCGCATCTGTGACTGTCTTATAGTCCATGAATAAATAGTTACTACTTCATTGGCGCAGTATTATTTGCCGAAATCCCTTTGGGCCAATATTTGACATGTCTTTATTTCCTCCTTTCCCTTATACAATATTAAATTTTGGCCTGGGCTTATGTTTTTACTACCCCTATCAGATCATTATTTATTGTAATTTTTGTGCAATTTTCTATATCGCCTGTTCTGATTGCACTAAAACTTTCTTCTGCTAACATAATTTTTTCATGTTATGAGGTTTATCTATCCATTTTTTTGCATGTGACGATATAAATGAATTTTTTAGATAAAAGGCTGAGCTCAACATGCCTTGAAAAGGTTCGTGCATAGTTTGGAAAGCTAATTAGTTGAATGTAGTGTCCGATATTCTTAAGCATCTCCTCGGTTTTATCATTACCAATTTGAGACGATTTTCTTTGTCTCGGTTTAAGGCTATTTAGCCTTCAGTTCGTGACCAATCTCATAATTTGCTCTAAATGATAAGTTTTCACTGCTCCAGTGGTTTGGCCTGTTAGAAACAGTTGTAGTGTACTCATTTGTTGGGAGTGTGAGTGCTCATCGCGCTATGTATTGTAGAAATCTACCGGATTAGTCAACGGTATGCTGCACCGTTTGCTTCAAAACAATACTGATATATTTACTGATTATACAATTCTTCGATTTCCATTGGTCATTTTTCTCTTTGTGTTCTCAACTCTATGTGATATCTATTTTTCTTAAATTTTGTGCAGCAAATGAGTAAGAACTATTACATTGTACATGCTACTTATACCTTCATCGTTGTGTTGTGAACAAAGTTGAACTGTTTGGGCTTGTGAAAAAGGTAGAAATTACTAGATATCGTGTCATGAGATATGGCCCTTTTTAATGGCATACCATATGAAGATTCTTTTAGTCAGTAGAACTTCTATGCATGCCTTCAGCACATTACATCTTCATTCGGTGAAGGATGTCATCAAAAGTGAAGGATGGCATTGGAATTTTCTTCATTATTTAACCAAGTGAAGGATAGCATCACACAATGGTGTAGTCTAGGATAGGGATACCTACATTTTTTTATTTTTGCACAACACATTGCAATATAGTATACATGATTTTAACTTATACTTTTGATGAATTTTATCTCAAGTTCTTCAATGATAACATGTTTCCGCTTGTTGCTTAAAGCTGTTTCTCAAGCAAAAAATCTTCTATCTTTCGGTTTGTTTCCACCAATGTGTATTGTTAAATTATCTATGTTGCTATTATTTTGGAAATGAAGAGACTATATTCTTATGATATTGGTTAAAATACAATTTGCTAGACACTTCTACTTAGATGTATGGTTATTGTTGATACTAACATCTATTTTTTTTTATTAGCGGTTCAGAAAAAAACATCTATTTTTAAATTTTATTTTTGTGCCATGATATACCTGTCATTCTATTGCCATAATGGACAGGTGCGGCAACGCGCGCCATCGATGATCTAGTTATAGCTTTATGTCAGTGTGGTTCTCAGCTGATCCTGTTTTTTTTCTTGTTTACCTCGTGTTAAGGGTGGTGGAGAGAGCCTGTGTGAGGTCTAGGGTTTATATTCCACCATCGACATGGATTTGAGCTACAAGGAGGGATTACAAGAGGATCGCTCACGCAGGAGCACACACCACACACGCCACACTAGCCGTTATCCGTTCACCGCCTTCGTCCGCCTTGAAGCCGGGTATATGTAGCGAAGCGTTCTAGGCCCATTCAGGCCCAGCTAGCCAAGCCGGCAGGCAAGGCTACCTCCTGGGCCTGGTCATCTCTTCTGCTGGCTTCTGCCCCACTTTAGGATTGTTAGGAAATATGCAACTTGTATTCCCATGAGGCCATAGACCAATATATATACATGTACAGGTGTGAAACATATGCAGGAAACCCCTTATACAACGAGATAAATACAAAGGGGTACATGACTTATATTATAACTCTAACACCCCCCCCCCCTTAAACTCATGGTGGATGAACAACACTGAGTTTGGAGAGAGAAAAGCCATGTTGTGCTCTAGTCTGGGCCTTCCTCAGGAAATCCGCCAACTGTAACTCGGAAGGCACATACTAAAGAGTAATAACCTGATCTTGCACACCAGCGCGCACATAGAAAGCATCAACACCAATATGCTTGGTGAGCTCATGCTTCACAGGATCACGCACAATGCTAATAGCACCTGTACTGTCAGATAAGAGCGGAGTCGGTGTAGTGACAGAAACACCAAAATCCTGAAGTAACCACCGTAACCAAGTCACCTCTGCCGTCAAAAGAGCCATTGCTCGCAACTCAGCCTCGGCACTCGAACGGGAAACTGCAATCTGTTTCTTTGTCTTCCAGGCAATGAGAGAACCACCAAGAAAAACACAGTAAGCAGAAAGTGAACGGCGATCTGAAGGATCACTAGCCCACGTAGCATCCGAATAAGCCTGAAGTTGTAAAGAACTGGAGCGAGGAAAGAATAGACGGTGAGAGATTGTGCCCCGAAGATATCGGAGAACACGAACGAGATGACTATAGTGGACCGATGTGGGAGCGGAGACAAACTGACTCAGAATATGAACCGGATAAGAGATATCCGGACGAGTGACAGCTAGATAGACAAGACTGCCAACAAGATGACGATAACGCGTCGGGTCTGGGAGGGGATCACCATCAGTAGCACGGAGGTGAATATTGAGCTCCATAGGAGTCTCAACAATGCGTTCGTCAGTAAGAGCAGCACGAGCAAGAAGATCCTGGATATACTTTTCTTGGGATATAAAAAAGCCATCAGAGGTAGAAGAGACTTCGATCCCAAGAAAGTAGCGAAGAGGTCCAAGATCAGACATAAGAAACTGCTCACTAAGACGGGCCTTTACAAAGGCAATATACTCGGGGTCATCCCCAGTGATGACCATGTCATCAACATAGAGAAGAAGAAGAGTCCGACCATGAGGAGAAAGATGAATAAACAATGCTGGATCATGAGCACTTGCTGAAAAACCAGCAGCAGTGACCACAGAGGCAAAACGCTCAAACCAGGCATGGGGGGCTTGCTTAAGGCCATAGAGAGAGCGACGAAGACGACATACCATGCCATCAGGAACAGAATACCCAGGTGGTGGCTGCATGTACACCTCCTCACGCAGCTCACCGTTAAGAAAGCATTCTTAACATCAAGCTGAGATATAGACCAGTGGCGTGCAGAGGCAACAACAAGAAGTGTACGAACAGTGTTCATATGGGCCACAGGAGCAAAAGTCTCGTCATAATCACGACCATGCTCCTGCTGAAAACCACGAGCCACAAGACGAGCTTTGTGACGCTCAAGAGAACCATCGGAGCGAGTCTTAACCTTGTAGACCCACTTACAAGTGATGGGACGGACTCCGGGAGGAAGAGAAACAAGATCCCAGGTACCAGTGCGTTCAAGAGCAGCAATCTCCTCGGCCATCACAAACTGCCATTCAGGATGAACAACAGCCTGACGATAAGAAGTCGGCTCAAGAACAGCAGCACCAGCAGTGGGAAATCCAAAGCGGTCAACAGGCGGACGAGGACGAGAACACAAGCCATAAGTAGGCTGAGAGGAAGATGACGACACATCCACGGAGGCATCCACAGGACGTGAACGACGAGTGTAATACTGAGGAAAAGATGGAACAATAGAAGGAGGAATCGCCAAGGTAGAATCGAGGGGTGGCAACGAAGAAGTCTCCGGAGATGAAGGTGTAGAATCCGGTGACATGCTAGACGAGGAGACCGTGGAAGATGGTGGCAGCAAATCGACTAGAGGTGGAGAAGCAGAGGGAGCGGAACGAATAGGCACAGGCTCGACGGGGGTGATAGGTGAGTCAGGAAAAGTGAGGAAAGAGATATCCTCCACGGAAAAGGTCGAGGAAGATGGGCGTGGGTAGAAGGGACGAGACTCATCAAAAGTCACGTCTCGAGAGATACGCATCCGACGACCGATAGGATCCCAACAACGATAGCCCTTATGCTCATCACTGTAGCCTAAGAAGACACACTCAATAGACTGAGCGGTCAGTTTGGTGCGTTCGCGAGGGGCAAGAAGAACATAGCAAACACAACCAAACAAGCGAAGCATCGAATAATCGGGAGAACGATCAAAAAGACGCTCGAAAGGAACACCACCCTGTAGAGCAGCGAAAGGCTGGAGATTGATAAGATAGGTGGAGGTGGAGACAGCCTCGGCCCAAAAATGAGGCGGGAGAGAGGTAGAAATCAGCAATGCACGAGCCGTCTCAAGAAGATGATGGTGCTTTCGCTCAGCCACACCATTCTGAGCATGAGCACCAGGACAAGAGAATTGAGAGAGAGTTCCTTCCTCAGCAAGAACACCACGCAACATCTTAGAGATATACTCGTCAGCAGAGTCAGCACGAAAAACATGAATGGGTGAAGAGAACTAAGTATGAACCATGGCAGCAAAACGCTTATAAATAGACAACACCTCACTACGAGAAGTCATGAAATAAAGCCATGTGTAACGAGAGAATTCATCTATGAAAATAATATAGTATTTATGACCACCTTTCGAAGCGAAAGGGGCCGGACCCCATACATCAGAATGGACTAAATTGAAAGGACGCTTAGACACTGACTCACTATGTGAATATGGTAACTGAATCTGCTTGCAAGACGACAACCCTGACACTCTAAAGAGACATCTCCTGAGACATACCCCAAAAGACCTCGATGAACTAAAGACGACAACCGAGAACCACACAGATGACCAAGTCGATGATGCCACTGCTTAAAGGAACTAGTAACGGAGGCAACTGAAGTGGAGGAACTGGCGATAGTGGTGGCAGCAGAAGGAACATGAAGCCAGTCCAACTCCCAAAGATCCTGAGAATCACGGCGGCGAGGGCCAGCCCCAACCAGAGTGTGCGTGCGACGGTCCTGGACAGAACAAGAGTCAATTTCAAGGATGACGCGACAACCAAAATCAGTAAGTTGACCAGCAGAAAACAGATTCATGGTAGGTCGAGGAACATGAGCAACATCAGGAATAGAGTAAGAAGGAGTGGTAAGATTGCCTCTACTAACGACAGAAAGTGGAGTACCATCAGCAGTGAGTACATGAACAGGAGAATCCAGCGATCGAAGAGAGGACAAAGGGGAAGAATGAGAAGACATATGAAAAGAAGCTCTAGAGTCCAGAACCCATGGTGATGTACCTGACTGTGTAGAGGGTGGTTGCTCAGTGCGGGAAGCATCAGTCACAGAACCAGCAGTACCCGTCGAGGAAGAACCTGAAGCCGCGAGAAGACGCTTAAGTCTCAGAATATCCTGCTCAGTCAAAGCAATGGCGGAAGCTGTCGAGGTAGATGACGAAGTCCCTGAAGATGATGATCGCGCCTTGCGCAGGTCTTTCTTCTTCGTGTAGCACTAGGACTCAACATGACCATCATTATTGCAGTAGTCGCAATGTGGACGGGGGCGACCTGAGCCTCCAGAAGGAGTGGGCAAGAGTGGTGGAGCACTCGAGCGAGAAGGGGTTAGTGCAGCAGGTGGCATAGAAGGAGCCCGAGTAGCAAGCACAGAGGGAACCTCCAGCAAACCAGCACCACGTAAGCGAGTCTCCTCAGCATGAATCTCAAAAAGCGCCTCCATGAGAGAAATACGGCCACAAGCAAACAACTGAGCACGCCGGGGCTCAAACTCCTTACGGAGCCGAGACAGGAACTCGTAGACGCGATGAAACTCCGAATTGGCCTGGACAGCCTGGCAACAGGGGCAAGTACGACAACCAGCACTGCGGAGAGAATCAAGCTGGCGCCAGATAGCAGAACTCTGTGCATAGAAGTCATCAACAGTAGAGTCACCCTGCTGAAGAGCATGCTCCTGACGGACCACAGAAAGGTATAAGGCATCACCAGAGGGCTCATAGCGCTGACGAAGACGGGTACACATCTCAAAGACAGTAGGAAGACCCAGAAACTCAGAAGCAAACTGAGGCAGAACACTAGCAGTGAGAACAGCTGCAGCACGAGCATCATCATCAAGCCACTGGGTGTAAACAGACAGAGCACCATGATAAGTCTGAAGAGCCTCCTCATAAGCCAAAACCCTCTCATCATAAGCATGATTAGCAGCCTCATCAGCAAGCTTAGCTGCATCCTTGGCGGCCTGATTAGCATCCGTAGGAAGAACCACTGGAGTTGGCAGAGTAGGGGCCACCGGAGAAACTAGACGTGGCGGACAGCGGACCTCGCCAGAAAGAACACCCCAGAGACGGATGCCACACATGTGAATGCGCATAAAGCCAGTGAACTCGGTGTAGTTAGTACCATCGAAAATCAGCGGACAACGAGGAACAGCAACATAACCTGAGGATTGAGACATCGTCTTTCTTTTCTTTTCTTTTCTTTTTTTTCTTCTTTTTTTACCAACGGAAGGCAGACGGGCAGGAGTCTCGATCTGCAGCAACGGCGGAAGGCTCGATCAGACCGTAGACGAGCCTCGGAAGCAGAATCCTGATCTGGCCGGGAGCGAAACGAGGCAGAACAGGCCGATCCAATCGGGAGATATGGCACGGGCTGCGATCCGAGTTGGAGTAGTAGTCGGGCAAGAAAACGAGCGGGCGGGCAGCGTCGATCCCGGCTGCTTCGCAACGAGAGCCGATCCAATTGGGAGATGGGGCCGCGGGCTTCGATCCAAGTTGGAGCAGTAGTCGAGCAAGAAGCGAGCGGGCCGGCAGCGTCGATCATGGCTGATTCGCAACAAGGCGAGAGGAGACTGACTTCGCGTCGGCGGCTTCGATCTGGGAAAGAGTAGAGCGGCCGTGGGGGACCAGCAGCAGGAGCGGACGTGGGGAACCGACGGCGGAGAGAGAAGCAGCCGCGGCGTCACGGGAGGATCAATCACACGAGTTGCGGCGTGGGAAAGAATTGACCTGGCTCTAATACCATGTTAGGAAATATGCAACTTGTATTTCCATGAGACCATAGGCCGATATATATACATGTACAGGTGTGGAACATATGCAGGAAACCCCTTATACAACGAGATAAATACAAAGGGGTACATAACTTATATTATAACTCTAACAAGGATCGCTAACAATCCCACCCTCCTTAGAAACGGCTTGCCCCCAAGCCGGTGCTCGCGGAAACTTTTGCTGCAAAGTCACCTTGTCTTCCCAGGTAGCCATCTCGGCAGGAGTTGTATTCCATTTAACCAGTACTTGGACAAGAGACCCAAACCCTCGGCAAACCACTTTTTGATCCAAAATCTGCTCAGGGACTTGGAATTGATCATCAGGAGTAGGTAACTGAGGCAATACCTGGTGTTTTGGGTGTAACACCTTGCGAAGAAGCGACACATGAAACACTGGGTGTACTTTACTGCTTCCTGGCAATTCAAGCCGATAAGCTACTGCGCCAATGCGTTCCAAAATTTCAAATGGTCCATAAAACTTGAACACCAGCTTATGGTTGGCCCGAGGAGCAACGGACGACTGCAAGTAAAGTTGAAGCTTCAGGAACACACGCTCACCCACTACAAATTCACGATCACTCCGATGTTTGTCCGCTTGTGTTTTCATACGCTGTTGTGCTCACAGCAAATGCTGTCATACTGACTCCAAAATGGTTTGACAGTGTGCAACCCACTGATGTAAATCTTCAAACTAAATTGCATCTTCCGCAGCCAACCCAAACTGCCGCGGTGCATGACCATAGATGATTTCAAATGGAGTTTTCCCAGTAGCGGAGTGCCCGTTAGTGTTATACCAAAACTCACATAGAGGAATCCATTTGGCCAACCGAGAGGGATGAGCACTGACGAAGCACCGAAGAAAGCATTCGACCTGCTGATTAACTCATTTTGTCTGTCCATCAGACTGTGGATGACGAGTTGTACTCATTCTGAGAAGAACACCACATTTTTGGAACAGCTCCTTCCAAAACTTGCTGGTAAACACTTGATCCCGATCAGAAACGATCGATAGAGGCATGCCATGTAACCTATAAATTGTATTCAGAAACGCTTCAGCCACAGTTTCTGCAGTAAACGGATGGTGCAGTGGAACAAAGTGACCATACTTTGACAGTTTATCGATAACCACCAGCAGACAATTGTAACGACCGGATGTTGGCAATCCCTCGACAAAGTCCATTGTGACCATCTCCCAAGGTGTGTTTGGAACAGGCAGAGGCTGCAGTAAACCTGGGCAGGGCACTCGCTCGGGCTTCGCTTGCTGACATACTAAGCAGTGTTGTACATATTTTTTCACAAAACCCCTCATACCTTTCCAATGAAACAGCTAATGAATTATTTTGTAAGTTACTGGAAATCCAGAGTGTCCCCCAATAGGACTGTCATGAAATGCAGCAACAATCTTGGTTTGCAGTTCAGGGCAGTGGCCCACCCAAACACATTTGCCTATCTTGAGGATCCCAGCCCAAAGAGAAAACTTGTCATCAGACTTGAGAGCAGCAGCTAACTTTTGCAACAATTCAGATGCAAACGGATCAGCTTGATAACTATGCCCAATCTCTTGTAACCATGCAGGTTGAACAGAGGTGACAATATGTAACTCAGGCAGTACATCAGAATCAACATGTGGCCTTCTAGACAGAGAGTCAGCTGCACTGTTTTCAGTGCCTTTCTTGTAAGCAATGGTATACTACAAACCCAGTAACTTTGTAAGTGCTTTCTGCTGCCATTTAGTGTGTAATCTTTGCTCAGTTAGACTGGCCAAGCTGTGTTGATTAGTCCGGATAATAAACTCAGAAACCTGAAGATATTGGCGCCACTGCTCAACTGCCAACAGGATAGCCAAATACTCTTTCTCATAAACTGAAAGTGTTTGGTTTCTAGGCCCCAGTGCTTTGCTGACATAAGCCAGAGGGTGACCATCCTGCATAAGCACAGCACCCACGCCAACAACACAAGCATCTATTTCCACAACAAAAGTCTTGGAGAAATCAGGAAGAGCCAAAACTGGAGCTGATATTAGATCCTGTTTTAACAAAACAAAAGCTTGTTGCTCTACATCTGTCCAATGATATGGCACACCTTTCTTCAAAAGATTAGATAGTGGCTTGCTCAACATTCCATAATGCGAGATGAATTTTCTATAGTACCCAGCTAGCCCCAAAAATCCCCTGACTTCCTTAGCAGAAACTGGAACTGGCCATTCTTGAATAGTAGAGATCTTGGCAGGATCTGTAGCTACTCCTTCTTCACTAATAACATGCCCCAGATAACTGATTTTTGTCTGAGCAAAAGCACATTTGGAGAGTTTAACATACCACTTATGCTGCTCCAATAAGGACAACACTTGAGCTAGATGTTCCAGATGTTGGGCATAAGTTTTGTTGAATATGAGAATACCATCAAAGAAAACTACTGCACACTCTCTCAACACAGGTGACAGTGTGTCACACATTGCAAAGTTGAAAGTATTGGGCCCTCCAGTCAGACCCATAGAAACCACCAAGAATTCATAATGACCACTGTGTGTCTGAAAAGAAGTTTTATATTCTTCTCCAGGGGCCAATCTTATCTGGTGATGCCCAGCCCTCAAATCCAACTTAGAGAACCAACAAGATCATGCCAACTCATCCAAAAACTCATCAATGATTGGAATGGGAAATTTACTCTTAACTGTCAAGGTATTTAGATGTCTGTAGTCAATGACATGCCTCCAAGTTTTGTCCTTCTTTTGTACCAAAATCATAGGAGAAGAAAATGGATTGTTGCTGTGTCTGATAATACCAGAGGTCAGCATCTCCTGAACCTGCTTTTCCAGTTCATCCATAAGCACAGTAACCAGCCTGTAGGGTCTGATAGAAAATGGTTGAGCCCCAGGAATTAAGGGAATGGTATGGTCATACTTTCTCCTTGGAGGTAATCCTTTTGGTACCTGAAAAACTGAACTGAATTTTGACAACACGTGTTGAATTTCTGCAGGTAACTCAGATGGAGCTGTCTCAGTGCCAATGAGCAGTGCAGATAACTCAATCAAAGCAAAAACCTGAGGAGCTGCATCCTGTCCAAACAGTGTCACCAATTCACCATGCAGTTGAAAAGAAAGCCAATGTTCAACCCAGTCCACCTGCATAGGGCTATGACCTGCTAACCAATCCAGGCCCAGTATCCCATCATAAGAGCCAAGAGGAAAAACTTTAAAATCACTTACAAATTCATGTCCTGCACAATACCATTGCCCTTTTTGCAGTTGTTGACTAGAGGGCACCAGTGATCCATTAGCCACCTTAACCATGGGTACAGTCATAGGAACAACACCTTGCAATTTACTGGCCACAGTACAATCCACAAATGAATGTGTACTGCCCGAATCCACCAAAAATATCATTGGCTGACCCTGTAATTGCACTTTCAGTTTCATAGTTGTAATTGTAGGTGCAGAATTTTTCCCTAAAGCAGCAGCAGACAGGAAAATTGCATTGGCCTCACGAACAACTTCCTCTTCAGACTCACTGACATCAAATGGCATACTCTGAACATAATCAAGCATCTCCTGCACAACATGTAGCTACACTTCATGCTTGCAATGATGATCGCAAGCCCATCATTCTCCACAGATGAAACAAAGCCCTTTGGACTTGCGGTAAGCTCTAAGCGAAGCCCAACGGTCATCTTCAACTGTTGTTGATCGACTGGTGTCAGGTAGCTTCTTTTCATCAGTGATTCGAGCTACAGTTGGACGAATTGCTGTTGGAGCCATGGAACGCTTACTGCTGGCTGTACTGCTTCCTGTGAACATAGATTGATCACCCAGTTCTTCCGACAAAAGCGCCAGTGCATAAGCAGAGTCCAAATCGACTGGCTGCTGAATCCCAACCAACAGACGCACTGACGGTACCAGCCCTTCCATAAAACGAGTGACATAATGCACATCACTCGGGTTAGATTCATATGCGCAGTCAACTGATCATACAGTTCTGAGAAACGCTCAACATAATCCTCCACTGTACTCGTCTGTCGGATATGAAACATCTGACGGACGAGGTTCTGGTGCTTATTGCGTCCAAAATGAGACTGTAACAACCCACAAAATTCAGACCAATTAACATTAGGTGCACGACGTTGGACTGACTCTAACCAATGAGCTGTGGTTCCCTCAAATTGCGACGAAGCAAAGGAAATCCACTGGTGCTAAGGAGTATTCCAAAACCGAAAGTAATCCTCACAATGAGATTGCCACAGTTTTGGATTCGAACCATCAAATCGCGGAAGTTCAATTCTAGGACCAAAATTCACCGCATCCGGAAGGAAGGCCCGAAAATTTTCAGCAGCAAGAATCAACTGGCGCGACTGAGCTGGATCTGTGTGCATACCTCGAACTGGTGGAGGAACGTAATGGGGGCCCGAACTCCTCTACTCCAGATCAGCTCGGACTCCGTCGGATCCATGCGAACCACCGCTCGCTGGCGCTGGCGGATGTACTTGACCAGGCTCCCTTGACGAAACGGGCGTCGATGTCGTCGGGGTGGATCCTCGATCGACACCAATTTCGCCGTGCAACTCGTCGAGGTCGACGCCGATGGCGAGCTTCATGTCGTCGATACGACCAGACAGCTGATCCAGTTTACTGTCCAGCTTGGCGAAGGCGGTGACCACCTCCTTGCTGCGCTCTGTCGAGGCCTTGGCGAGGGCGGCATCGAAATCTGCACGCAGGAACTCGTAGATCGCGCGGGTCTCCGGGGAAATTTTCTCCATGGACTTTGCCCGACGGCGTGCGGCGAGACGGGTGTGGCGAGGAAGGGTGGGCGGCTCCAGGATTGAACGGCTTTGATACCAGATTGTGAGGTCTAGGGTTTATATTCCACCATCGCCATGGATTCAAGCTACAAGGAGGGATTACAAGAGGATCGCTCACGCAGGAGCACACATCACACGCCACACTAGCCGTTATTCGTTCGCCTCCTTCATCCGCCATGAAGCCGGGTATATGTAGCGAAGCGTTCTAGGCCCATTCAGGCCCAGCTAGCCGAGCCGGCAGGCGAGGCTGCCTCCTGGCCCTGGTCATCTCTTCCGCTAGCTTCTGGCCCACTTCGGGATCGCTGACAGCCTGAACTAGCTAACCCAGCAGTGCGTCACCTACCTGAACAAAATCGCCCAGCAACACATCGGTAAGCGAGCAGTGATCACCCCATCCTTGCAATTTCATCTCCCGAATATATTCATGTGTGGTTAGCAAACCAGATTCAGCAATGTCCTGTTAGTGTTGTCACATCGCGCTCTAACTGAGCCCTGAGCTCTTTGACAACAGGGGAGCGGGTGATCGTGGTCTCTCACGGCGCGGCGATAGTGGAGCTCTGCCGGCACACCGATCCCCCCGGCAGCTCGGTTCACCGGAACTTCCCCAACACCTCGCTCAACGTCTTCCATGTCTCGGGTGTCACCAGGCAGTGGGCCCTAGCGAGGTTCGGCGACGTCGGCCACCTCGATGGAAAGGGCGCTCTCGAGGATGCCTTCGACGGCAACGGGGTGTCTGCCTAAAGAAACATGCATTTTTTTCAAAAGGAGGAAGACCCCGGCCTCTACATCTGAATGATGCATGCAGTCACTTTATTAATTAATCATACAAGACTTTACAAAGAAATATAACAGTAAGTCTGAATCCACCGTATAGGCAACATCTATCGCTACTCCTATATTCAATTAATGAAGGGATGCTGATAGTCCGGGCTTAATACCACAGACCTCGCAGTCAAGCTTAACATCTAAGACCCGAGGCCCCAACCAAGCCATTTGTTGGGTATGGGGCACACACCGGTCCGGCGCGCTCTCAGAGGTCGCCGCCGCCAACTGCCACCACTCCAACTTCAGAGCTGTACCGACACATCATCCTTGCCCGGTCTAGCTGTGGTCGATGCCACCACGGCGCCCAACGCCACCACCTCCCTGCGAACGAACTGCTGAGCACGTCGCGGTCATCGCCGGTACACCTCGGCATCATGCCGCCAAGTACCACCAGCTGACACAGCTTGAAGTATCTGAAAGATCTGTCGTGCGTAGCACCTGCCGACCAGGCATGGCAAAGCGTAGCACTTGTCGGCCAGGCATGACTTGACATCTCCACCGAAGCTCCGTGCAAGATGAAGCCGCTTCACCTCCTACCTTTGACTTCCAGCACTGCTCCACAAACGATGCTCCCAAGAGAGGAACGATGCCGCAGTGCCGCCATCATCCGATCAGGAAAAACATATCCTAGGGTTTTCCCCGGATCAGCATGGGTGGGTCGACAGTAGTTACACGATGATGCCTTCATCAAGGTAACAACGCAGAACGCCGCCATCGCCTGTCGTCGGCTTGGTTTTCACCGGCAACTCTTTCTCCCCAACTCGCAGCCGGGACTAGATGTTGGATCTCGAGATCTGACCACCCCGCCTCTGGCCGGCCACCTTCCACGAAGAAGAAGATCACCACCACCGGCTGCACCATCCAGATTAGATTAGATCGGAGGTGCCGCCAAGCAGTCCACCAGGCCCTCGACGTCGCTGCCGATCCAAAGCCAGATGATGCGCCGCCTCAACATAAACCGCCCGCCGCGAGGCAGGAGTGGCCTTCGCCGCCATCGCCGCAGCCATCGGCGCCACTTCGCTAGATCGATCACGCCTCCACGCGCATAGGGGGCCCGCACCGCCCCTGAGACACAGGAGCGAGGAGAACCCCCGCCACCGCTGTCGGCCACCGGGCACAGACCAGTGGTGTCCTCCAGCGGCGGTGGGAGGAAGGGAGGGATGAGAGTCGGCCCCGGCGGCGTCTAGGGTTGGAGAACCACCCGTGTCGCCCGAACGGGGGACGACGCGGGGGTCAGGAGCCTTTCACCATTGGCCTTCTCCGACCTTCCCCTGTGCTGTTGCAAGAACGAAAGAGCCTTATGGCAATAGCATTCTTTTTTGTTCCTTCTATCGACATATTCGGTGATTCAAACCTGCAAATGTTTACTCATGAAATCGAAGCACTATACTGCCGCTGCAAAAGAGAAACAAAATTTTACCCGTTGATTTTCTAGCCGCGTTCTTCTTTTCTTCTTCCTTGTAGTACACGAATGATCGTATCACTCCGACCTTGCCGCAGAAATATTTTCAGTTGGCTGGTCTTTTGCAAGGATCGGCCGGGACCCAAGCCGTTGGATCGGATAATCGAGTGGTCAATGTTGTGGCTCTCCTTGCAACATGGCCAATGTTGCGCTTGGGAGACTGCAACATGGGACATTGCAAATAATGTTTGCAACATGACACATGTTACGCTTGTGAATAAAAGATATATTGCAACTTAATCCATGTTGTGCTTGGAGATTTGCAACATGACCCATGTTACATTGATGGTGACCGCCTTGTAGCTTGTCTACAACACCAAGCTTTAGCCTCACGTCGTTGGTGTTCCTGAATTGGCCGCGCATGTCATCTCTCTTCTTCCTCCGTCATGTCGCTATCCGGCTTGTGTGGTTTCTCCTGGCTCCAAACATCGGTCAGAGGCATGATATGTTCCAATAGTCATATTGGGCCGCAATATGCTAGGTGGTCTTCCTGCAGCTGAGCATATTGAATTCATGCTCCAGCCAGTTACTCCAAAAGTCGAAGCTGATGAAGAGAGACATGCAATATATTTCAACACTCTTTCTAATGTCTAGGCTTATTTAGTCCCTAGACGGTGGATCAATGTAGACCATGGAATCATTTAATACTGCTTTGGCAAGGTCTTGAACTCAAGACCTCTTGGTTCTAATATCATATTCGTGCTCCAACTAGTTACTCCAAAAGTCCAAACTGATGAAGAGAGGCCGACAATATATTTCAACAGAGCACTTGCCACCTTTAAGATGGAGAGAGCCCATACAATGCCTTCGGTTCTGCAACCTCCTATCATGCAACAACCAAGGGGCATTTGCCTGATTGGACTGATCATATGAATGACCATTTGAAGGACATACCATTTGGTGAATTGACGCATAGTTTGTTTGCCTAAGGATTGTGGTGGCCTTGGGGTGCTTGACCTCTAGACCTTGAATCATATTTTGCTTTTCAAGTGGCTCTGGAAACTTGATAATACTAAAGGTGTGTAACAAAAATTGTTCATAGATAAGTATCTTCATTCTCAAACCTTGTCAAGCATGGGACCTGGGTCTAGTGGCTATCATTCTGGCGGGGTCTAATGAAATTCAATAATGTGTATTTTCCAATAGTTTGTTGCGAGGTTTCTAGGCAAAAAAAATTGGGAGGGTGTTTAGATTGGCGATTCCTCTTTGGCTAACAAGCTCCCCATGTTTGTGAAAGTGCTAGTGATCGACTAGAGGGGGGTGAATAGGCGATTTTTATGGAAGTCTTCAAAACATGGAAGTTTCGAAGACAAACGATAGAAATAAACCTATTACCATACGGCGGAAGGTAGACTACACTAGCCAAACCATAGTCAAGTATTCAATGAAGTGAAAGCATAATGACTAATAGCAGCTAGGCAGTAAAGATCAGGTAGGAAGATATTGTGAAGCCAATCAGAACAAGTAGTCACTCAGTGAAGACAAAAGATAATGCAATCATACAATGACTTCACAAGAACCAACAGTAAGCAAAGGGAAGGGAAGGATGAAACCAGTGACTCGTTGAAGACAATGATTTGTTGGACCAGTTCCAATTGCTGTGACAACTGTACGTCTGGTTAGGGAGGCTGAGAGTCAACTCAGAAGACCTCGTCTTCACCTTATTCCCCTTGAGCTAACGACACCCAGTCCTCGCCCAATCACTCTGGTAAGTCTTCAAGGTAGACTTCCAAACTTTCACAGACTTCATTCACCGGCGATCCACAATGACTCTTGGATGCTCAGAACGCGACGCCTAACCGGCTGGAGGATTCACAGTCCTCAAGTGTAATAAGTCTTCAGATCACACAGACAGGAAGACTTAAGTGATGCCTAACACTCTTTGCCTCTAGGTGTTTAGGGCTTTATCCTCGCAAGGGATTCTCTCTCAAAGGCTTCGAGGTGGGTTGCTCTCAAACGACAAAAGCCGTACTCTAACTCTGAGCAGCCAACCGTTTATGGTTGTAGGGGGTGGGCTATTTATAGCCACTAGGCAACCCGACCTGATTTGTCCGAAATGACCCTGGGTCACTAAGGAACTGACACGTGTTCCAGCGGTCAGATTTCAAACACACACGGCAACTTTACTTGGGCTACAAGCAAGCTGACTTATCCAACTCTGGACAAGATTTGCTCTCATAGTCTTCACTCGAAGACATAGTGTAAGTGCATCTAGTGCCACCCCTAGTTGGTTTTGGAGTATTGACGACAAACCTAGTTGAGGGACTAATGTGTTTGTGAGAATTGCAGGATAACACAGGTAGAAGTCCGTCATTGATTCGATTTTCCTACCAGAGATGACCCCTAAAAATGTATGAAGACATTGATGTCAAAGGTGGTATATGAAGATATTCACATTGAAGACTATGACAAGAGAAGACATTGCATGAAGCCTATGGAGCTCGAAGACTTAGGTCTTTCGTAGTTCTTTTTCTTCTTTGTTGGGTCATAGGAACCACCGTACTGTTAAGTGGGGTCCAAGAGAACCAGTCAGAATGACTGAAGTGATGCTTAACCAAAACCTATGTCTTCGAGTGAAGACTATGAGAGCGAATCTTGTCCAAAGTCGGACAAGTCAGCTTTGCTTGTAGCCCAAGTAAAGTTGCCGTGTGTGTTTGAAATCTAACCGTTGGAACACGTGTTAGTTCCTTAGTGACCTAGGGTCATTTTGGACAAATCAGGTCAGGTTGCCCAGTGGCTATAAATTGCCCACCCCCTACAACCATAAACAGTTGGCTGCTTAGAGTTAGAGTATGAGTTTTGTCGTTTGAGAGCAACCCACCTCGAAGCCTTTGAGAGAGAATTCCTTGCGAGGATAAAGCCCTAACCACCCAGAGCCAAAGAGTGTTAGGCATCACTTAAGTCTTCTTGTCTGTGTGATCTGAAGACTTATTACACTTGAGGACTGTGAATCCTCCAGCCGGTTAGGTGTCGCTTTCTGAGCATCCAAGAGACATTGTGGATCGCCGGTGAACGAAGGCTGTGAAGGTTTGGGAGTCTACCTTGAAGACTTACCAGAGTGATTGGGCGAGGTCTGTGTGACCTTAGCTCAAGGGGAATACGGTGAGGACTGGGTGTCCTGAGCTGCGTGTTCAGGACTGGGTGTCTGGGACTGTGTGTCCTCAGGTTTAAATACCTAGCCGCCCTAACCAGACGTACAGTTGTCACAGCAACTGGAACTGGTCCAACAAATCATTGTCTTCAACGAGTCACTGGTTTCATCCTTCCCTTCCCTTCACTTACTTTTGGTCCTGGTAAAGTCATTGTATGATTGCACTATCTTTTGTCTTCACTGAGTGACTGCGTGTTCTGTTTGGCTTCATAATATCTTCCTACCCGATCCTTACTACATTGCTGCTATTAGTCATTGTGCTTTCACTTCATTGAATACTTGACTATGGTTTGCCTAGTGTAGTCTACCTTCCGCTGCATGGTAATAGGTTTATTTCTATCGTTTGTCTTCGAAACTTCCACATTTTGAAGACTTTCATAAAAATCGCCTATTCACCCCCCCTCTAGTCGATATAACGCACTTTCAATTGGTATCAGAGCAAGGTACTCCCTTGTTCTGTGTGATTCGGTTTAACCACCTGGAGTTTTAGCTATGTCGACTGCAGGGATAATTAAAGTCTCCGCTGCGTGCCCTGTCTTCGATGGAACTGAATATCCCTACTAGAAGAATAAGATGTGCATGCATCTTGAAGCCATTGACGTCGACCTATGGTATGTCGTCAAGAATGGCGTTCCGAAGGCTGGAGAAGGTGTCACTGCTGTTGATGTCAAGAAGTTCATTCAACTGAACTCTACTGCCAAGAATATCATATGTGGTCATCTGACCAAAGGACAGTATGGCCGTGTGAGTGCTTTGGAAACATCTAAGCTAGTCTAGGACTGGCTCTCCAAGGTCAACGAAGGCGTCTCAACCTAGAGAGATCAGAGAATCAGTGTCCTTCGCAACCTCTTCAACCGCTTCAAGAGAAATGACAATGAGAATGTCCAGCTCACGTTTGATCGACTCACTGACATCACAAATGAGCTTCAAGCCCTTGGCGCTACTGAGATCACCAAGCATGAAGTCGTCAAGACACTACTGAGATCACTTGACAGTTCGTTTAACACCCTAGCCCTGATGATTCAAGAACGTCCTGATTTCAAGACACTCGATCCGTCTGACATACTTGAGAGGCTCAACACACATGAGTTTCAGCTTTCTGAGAAAAGAGATATCTACGGTCCAAACTATGGGCGAACTCGTGCCTTGAAGGCAAAAGTTGTCTCCTCATCTGAAGAAGAATCTGACTGGGTGTTCAGGACTGGGTGTTCGAGACTGTGTGTCCTTAGGTTTAAATACCTGGCCGCCCTAACCAGAAGTACAGTTGTCACAGCAACTGGAACTGGTCCAACAAATCATTGTCTTCAACGAGTCACTGGTTTCATCCTTCCCTTCCCTTCACTTACTATTGGTCCTGGTGAAGTCATTGTATGATTGCACTATCTTTTGTCTTCACTGAGTGACTGCGTGTTCTGTTTGGCTTCATAATATCTTCCTACCTGATCCTTACTACATTGCTGCTATTAGTCATTGTGCTTTCACTTCATTGAATACTTGACTATGGTTTGCCTAGTGTAGTCTACCTTCCGCTGCATGGTAATAGGTTTATTTCTATTGTTTGTCTTCGAAACTTCCACGTTTTGAATACTTTCATAAAAATCACCTATTCACCCCCCTCTAGTCGATATAACGCACTTTCACATAGGATTTTGGTTAAGCATCACTTTAGTCATTCTGACCGGTTCTCTTGGACCCCACTTAACAGTACGATGGTTCCTATTACTCAACAAAGAAAAACACAGAACGACGAAACTGCTAAGTCTTCATGCTCCATAGTCTTCACGTGTTGTTTTCTGTTGTCATAGTCTTCAATGTGAATGTCTTCACATACCACCTCTGACTTCAATGTCTTCATACATTTTTAGGGGTCATCTCTGGTAGGAAAACCGAATCAATGAGGGACTTCTACCTGTGTTATCCTTTCTCACAAACACATTAGTCCCTCAACTAGGTTTGTCGTCAATACTCCAAAACCAACTAGGGGTGGCACTAGATGCACTTACAATCTCCCCCTTTTTGGTGATTGATGACAAACTAGTTGAAATTTTCAACGGGGAATAAAGTATGTGAAATTGTAAAGGATAGGTTATTGTCTTCATAAGTGGCAAAGGCTCCCCCTGAAGATGTGCATATAAGTAATTTGCTTTTGGTATGCAAATGCACATGGCAGGTTGTACTTGTGGAGATCCTCTTCAACTTATGATGACAATTCATCATGCATGAAAAGTATGTGAAGATAATGACATGCATAATGAAAAATGGATGTCTGCAAAATGATCTAAGTGCGGAATTTATCGTCGCACATGCGGAATTTATCATCGCATCACAGTAAAGCAAATAAGTAGCAGACGACCATCGAGTTTGAGTGTTACAACTCAAAGAACCAAATGTATCAAAATGCAAGAGTTGTAAACACTAGGCAAAATATAAAACTACCGCCCATATGAACCCGCTTGAAGACTATCAAACTCATCTGGTTCTCCCCCTTTTTTCAGTAAGGACCAAAAAGGTTTGAAGACATAGAGCACCTACTCGTTCCCATGAGGAGTAGGTGAAGCAGCAGGGTCGTCGGTGTTGTTAGGCGGTGCAGACGAACTTGGGGCAGTGTCGATGCGTGCAGAAGTAGGGGGCGGTGAAGTAGCATCGTCTTCATCATCGATCACTCTGGCATTCACGGTTGCAGCAGAGGAGGAGAACTCAGAGTCTTCAAGAGACGGAGTTCGTCGCAGCACAGTCCTTCTTGGAGGTGTTGAGTCAAACTTGAAGCGTTCAGAGAAGCCGTCCTCTTGAAGATCATCTTCAAAACATATAAGCGTCAGCCCTTTCCATGTATGCCGACAAGTTTCATGGGAAACAAAGGCATTCTTGGTGGCAAGATTGCAAATCCTGTTTACGTCCACCATGAGGCTTTGCATTTGGCGCTTCAGCCAGTCATGATGCTTATCCTATTTCTGATGAAGGGCAACCAGAAGCTCTCGATCATTGAGAACACGGGATCGCTTCTTGGGCCGTTGGGCAATGGTGCTGTCAGTGGCTTCAGTGAGGGCACGGTGAGGTGCACGTGTAGTGCCAGCCAGAGGATAAACATGAGAGACTGGTTGAACTCCTTCAATGTTTTGAGAGAAGCTTTGATTCTCAGCATTCTGAAGACTAAGAGGCTCCTTGGCAGGCTCTGGATAGATGGCTTCAACTGACATATCGACGTCAGGCAGAAAGATCCGATGATTGCGAGCAGAGGGCTGATAGGTGACAGCTGAGTGTAGTTTGATCAGCCGCATTATCCATGGAGCGTAAAACTTCAAGCCAAAAATGTCAGATCCTGATGCAGCAAGCTGGCGAATAAAGAAGTCTTGTGCATTGAAGCTTTTGCCATGAAGAATATGAAAGACCAACGTCTTCATTGCGCCTTCGAGCTTGGCATGGGGAGAATGTCCTTTGATGGGCCAGAGAGTTCACCTTATGATGTGATAGATGGTACGTGGCAGATACTCAAGGTCTTCAACATAGAACTCCTTAGGATATTCAGCATCTGGAGGCAAAGACTTCATCATGCTAAGCATCTGACTCATATTGGGCTCAGGCTTGTGGAAGATGCTTTCCATAGCAGCACTATGAAGCTGACAACCAGGTTCATACAGATCTCCTAGAGTGGGCAGGCCAGTAAGCTCAATGATATCAAAGGCTTTGGCTTCATGATGAACATTGCCTGTCATCCACTCAAGGATCCAAGTCTTCGGATCCCTGTTATAGCCACAGATATGAAAAGTGGCATAGAATTGGAGCAACAATTCTTCATTTCAGTGCTCCTTATCAGTGACGAACTGCAGCAAGCCTGACTCTCTGAAGCAATCCAGAGCTTCTTCCAAACAGGGCAGACCAGTTATGGCTTCAGTGTGAAGACGCATATGTGGGAAAATGCGACCTTGATTGTACAGAATGCATGAGTAATAACTTCGCTGCTGATAGCTCCAGAACCGATCAGAAGATATTCTTGCCTTTGAGTAGGGGTTCTTGGCGCTATTGAAGAAGGTGTTGTGTGCCTTGAAGCCATTGATATTGAATGATCCGGGTGCAGATGCAGTGCCTAGAAACCTGGGCAACCTTGGTATTGGCTTCTGAACCTGAGGCCTGTGCTCAACGTGATAGTCAAACTGAGGACCAGCAGCAGGTGGAGGAGTCAGGAAAGGCCATTTGACAGTGACAAGTTGGCCATAGTTGAATGCTTGATCGATAGTGTGTGGCCGAGGTGGCGGAACAGGAGCAGTGGCATTAACAGAGGTGTTAGGCTGCACAGCAGAGGCTTCAGGAGCAGTTGCATCATTGGCTTCATTGACTTCTGGCACATTGGTTGGTGCAGGCTCCACATTTGCTTCAGCCATGACTACGTCATTGGCTTCATTTGTGTTGGTGGTGGCAGCATCAAGATTCTCAACCTCCACTTGATGAGCTGAAGGGTCGGGCATAGACACGTTCTCCTTGAGAACAGCTTCTTCAATAATGGGGGGAGTAGGGACACATTCTTCTTCTTGTCTATCGTCGGCTAATGCAGCCGGAATGTCTTCAGCAGCTTTAGCCTCAGACTCGGAGACATTCACAGTAGGAGTGGCATCTGGAAACACTTGACGTGCAACAGATTGGTGGGGCACTTCTCCTTCTGGAACGCTCGAAAGAGGGACTTGAGGCCTTGGTCCTTTGCGAAGCCTGCGTAGCGCTGGCGATGCCTGTGGAGATGGAGTTGGTTGGGCCTCAAAGTCATCTTCTTCTTGCACTTATGGGGTTGCTTGCGATTGGGGAGAGCATGGAGTGTCTTGTCTCTGTGGGTGATCAGCCCACGATGCATCCTGAGCAGTTGGCGTCAGAGGACGGCCAATGCTGATGAGTTTGTTGTGCGTGAGCACAGGAGATGATACCAGTTGGTGCTTGATCTGAGGAAGGACTTCATCATCTTCAACATTGTCATGGTGACCAATGTCTTCAGGAGCAGTGGGATCAACTGCTGGAATGTCTTCAGCATCACGAGCCTCTGTGGAAGCAGGCTCATGAACAACCAGTTGGCGCTCGTGGTGTTCAGATGCAGGGAGAACCATTGAGATGGGTTCAACAACTAAGGGCTTTGTGGGAGCAGCCCGATCCTTTTTGGTCTTGAGCTTCTTCATAGAGGGAGCGACATTAGAAGCTTCAGGATTTTTCCTTTTTCTGGCTTCAGCCTCGGCAGTCCTCGTCTTCTTCAGTTCTGAAGCGGTTGACCTGACCTTGGGCTTCGAGCCAGTCATGCTGCTTGGGAAGACTATGCGAGGTTCTTCCTACCTTGAAGGTGCAGATTGGTCAGTTGAGGGCTTCTTGTTCTTTGCAACCATTCTTGGGTCGATGCCAGGACGACCAAGAGCCTTGCGCTTCTCAGCCTCATTGTAGGCTTGCACACACTTGTCAGCCAGGCTCTTCATGTGTTCACGAGAACCTTGAGCTTCTTCACGCTTTTTGAGAAAGGCTTCCTTGAGCTCGTGCAGCATAATCTTGAAGTTTTTCACATCTTGCACGCTAAGCTTAGCCATGTGCTTCTTGAACTGAGCTTTCTCATAGTCGATCTTTTGCTTCAGTTCAACGATGCGCTGAGCTAGAGATAGCTCAGAAGCAATGGCGCCAGTGAAGGAGACACTGAGGCCAATTGGAAGTTGCAGATCTTCAAAGCTGAGGTTGGGCGTGTCAAACCACTCATCAATGAAGTTATGGAGGATTGCCACATCAAAGAGAGGCAGATCATTGAATATCTCTGCTTCTTCCTTGCTCTTGGTCAGTTGCTCAAGAGCGTCATCTGCAAGATCTTCATCGCTGGAGAGATCAATGGCGTCATTGCGCAGAATAGCAGCAGCAGTCAGTGCCTGATAAGTACTCCTTCTCATCTCAGTCTTCTTGGAGATATGTGATAGATCTTCAGACTGCACACTGTCTTCAGGAGGTGCAGTAGCCAGTGGCTTCGCATGTAAGACCTTTGGTGCAGGAGCAGGCTTTGAAGCTTTAGGCTTCTTCAGTTTCTTTGTCTTTGGTGGTACAGGCGCTTCATCAGATTCAGCGTCATCTGCAGGCTCATCCACGGCTGTCCCTTGAACCATGATATGAGTGATGAGACCTTCCAGGTTGTAGAAGGCCCAACAAGATTGGGTTCAGCTTCGCGGGTGCCATCGGCACGGGGAGCAGAAGGACCAGGGTTGAAGTCTAGTCCCAATGTCTTCTTGTTTTGCTTAGCCGAGTTCTTGGCAAACTGGAAGTTGCGCTTGAACAGATTGTCATCACGACACCATAGCAATGACGATGGATCAGCATCTGCAGGTTGTGGTCCATGGACCATGCAGGGATAGAAGCCTTGTTCAATGGCTTCATCTCTGGACCTGGGTTGAAGATTTCTATATAGGATGTCTCCCCATGGTCGCTTGATGGCATTCTTCTCTGCATATTCCTGGGTCACAAATCTGTACTTGAACCATTGCTCAGCCCAGTACCTTCGAATCCATTGGATTCGTGTCTTGCGCTGATTGTAATCCTCTTCTAGGTCTGTCTTGTACAGCTCTGAGAGGTCATCAGGCAAATCTCTTGATGTTCCCCCTCGACTGTCAGGACCCCGATTCCAAGTCACATCGATCTAGCAGGTAACACTTCATATCACTTTGCAGCCTCACGCATGGTATTCCCACGGGTGTCGCCTTACCATGGCCCGGGACCGTTTGCGCCTTTTGGCTCACGTATATGATAGTGTCGCTAGCATCCATATGACAGGGAACCCGGGCCGACATGGCTAGTCGTGAACCCAAAGCGGCACTAACCTATGGGGACAGGCATACATGAATCACATCGAGCGTGTCGGTCAGCAGCGTGTGAATCCGGGCTGTAGCACTGGTCTAACAGGACTCCGGGAACCCAGGCTCTAGCAGGCTAGGCAGGACTCCGGATGGCACCGCGTGACATTTCCCCGAAGGGACAGACACAGGAACGAAGTGAAACACATGCCGGCCAGTCAAGTGTCCTCAGCAGTAGTGCTGGGCTAACAGGACTCCGGTGAACCGGGCTGCAGCAGACTACTATGGCTCATGGAAGCACTAGACTACATTTCCCCATAAGAGAGACTGCCAAGGATAAACAACTAGATTGTCGTACCCCACACATACCAAGCATTTCAATCATACACACAATATGCTCGATATGTGTAAATACAACATGGCATCACAACATAACCCTACAACTCAAGTATTTATCCATTAGGCTCCGAGGAGCGAGATATTACAAACATGGGTCTCATGACCCAACAATCATAGCATACAAGTCAAAGCACATGTGGAAGCTTAACATGTCTGAGTACAGACATCTACAAATGAAAAAGGCTGAGAAGCCTGACTATCTACCAGATCCTGCCGAGGGCACAAGATCGTAGCTGAGGTATCAAGCTAAACTCGAAGTCCACGCGGAACTACTAGCGAGACTGACGTCTCTCTGCAAAACATAAAATAGGCAAACGTGAGTACAAATGTACCTAGCAAGACTTACATCAGAACTAACTACATATGCATCGGTATCAACAAAGGGGTGGTGGAGTTTAACTGCAGCAAGCCAACTTTGACTCGGTGGCTATCCTGAACTACGACTGCAAGCAACTCTTTTGAGGTGGCGCACATGAGTCCACATGTTCACCATTCAATACACCACTATGGATCCGCTCTCGTCTCCCTACGAGAAGGCCATCCATATCACTCACACTTATCTTGCGAGTTTTAGAGTATCCACTTTCACTCGTCTATGAACTATTATAGGCAACCCAGAAGTCCATTACCGCAGACACGGCTATTCGAATAGATGATGTTAACCCTGCAGGGGTGTACTTCTTCACACACGCTCTCACCACTTACCCCGTTTACACGACATGTACTCGGCAACCTTCAAGCGAAAGCCCAATGAGGGTGTCGGCCACAGCCTACCTAAACACTCAAGTCTCTAGTCCAGGTTTATCGCCTATCCAGGTTCCATCCGCAGGGAGTCCGGCCGAGGTTTCCACGTACGGCCCCGGACGATGTGTACAGGGTTCCGAGACACCAAACGGGCGCCCGGCATGCCCGGCCATGGTGTATCTACCGCATCATAGCCCACCCCTAGGGTCAGCGCTACGCACGACCGCCAACACATATCCTATAAACAACACCAGAAACTAGTTGCAACTCCTGGACAGAGGACAAGGGTGATCAAGAAGCCGAGAGGGTCCATTGGTTTCGGGCCCAATGCGTGGTAGTAACTGTTTCATGGATCACAAACACAGAACTCATTTCCTTAGGACGGTTTCAATGAGACAACCCACCATGTACTCCTACATGGCCTCTCACTGCTACCTTTACCAAATCGTGTTCACACACTTAGCTCACACACAGTAGGGCATGTTCATCACTGTTCCAATTCATCCCCGATGAATCAGACCTGACTCAACTCTAAGCAGTAGCAGGCATGACAACAAGCATGAATGAGTAGGCACATCAGGGCTCAAACAACTCCTACTCATGCTAGTGGGTTTCATCTATTTACTGTGGCAATGACAGGTCATGCAAAGGATAAAGGGGTTCAGCTACCGCAACAAGTAACAGATGAATCGTTGTTGTCCTAATGCAGTAAAAGAGAGCAGGAGCGAGAGAGTGGGATTGTATCGGAATGAACAAGGGGGTTTTGCTTGCCTGGCACTTCTGAAGATAACATTGAGTCTTCATCAGTGTCAACGATCACAGCATCGGAGCAGCGTCTACCGACAGGGGACAATCACCGACAAACAAGGAAGAACACAATCAATGCGATGCAACAATATGATGCATGATCATGACATGGCAATATGCTGTTGATTGAGCTAATGCAACTAGAAACAAGTTAAATGGAGTTGGTTTGAACACTAGGTTCAAAATCAAATTCAAACTATGAATTCAAATAGTGCATTATCATGTTTTGGACTAAACAGTGAGGTTAAGTTGTTCAAACATGCATGAAAATGCCATAATCAGATTCCTTGGATTTTTCTGATAATTTTACATATATAATTTATTGCATTTGGAGTTATAGATTATTTTCTATGATTTTTAGAAGTTTTAGCTATTTTCTGAAATAAATAAATCATTTCTGATTTATTTAAAATCCCAAAAAAGCTTTACTGCGTCAGCATTGCGCAAGGGTGATGGCAACGGGTCAACTGGTCGGCCAGGTCAAACCTGACCAGTGGGACCCACTGGTCAGTGACCCAGTCAACTAACCAAGTTAGTTAGCCCTAACTAACTGGGTTGGGCCCACTGGTCAGCGACTAACCTAACTAACCTAAATAGGATTAGCTCTAACTAACTTAGTTAGCCGGGCCCCGCATGTCAGTGGCTCATCTAATTAGCTAAGTTAATTAACACTAACTAAACCTAACACTAATTAAGCAGGCGCCTGGGCCCACACGTCAGGGGAGGTCAAACACCTGGTCAACCGGGGCTAAACAACCGGCGTTTAGCCGCCGGCGATGACCAGACGCGGCGGAGGGCCGCGGGAACGGGCTCTAGGGCCCCGTTCACAGCGTGGTTGGGCTCGTTCGAGAGCCCAAACCAGCGCGCGTCGGATGGTGGCGCCAGCCGGGCCTGGGGCGGCCGGAGGCGACGGCGGGGAGCTCGGCCGTGGCGGCCGGAGCTCGGGCGTGCTCGGGTTCGGCGCTGGGATACACAACAGGGGCGTGGAGAGGGGCTACGGCCTCCTGGGAGTGTGGCAAACGCGGTGACGCGCTTGGTTTCGAGCCCGGGTGGCTGTGGCCACGACGACGGCGTCGCCGGTGGAGCCGAGTGCTCGGCCTCGATGGAGATGGCGGCTAGGGGGCGCAACCGAGGCGTAGAGGAGGGGGGTTAGGGGCAGGGGCTTACGTTGAGTCTTCCGGTGCAGACGGCGGGGCCGGGGAGGTGTCGGAGCGAGCAGGGCGGCGAGGCGAATCTCCGGCGACCCGATGAGGATGAAGGGGTCGGGGATGGTGCTTAGAGGCGTCCGGCGTCATGTGGCTCAGCGGAAAGGACCGGGGCGTCACGGCGGAGCTCGGGGACGCGTCGGAGAGGCTCGGAGGTGGCTCTGGCCGTGGGGGAGCTCGTCGGCGGCGATGGCTGCGTTCGGTCGCGCGCGTGAGAGAGAGACAGAGGAGGGGATGAGGGCGAGGGAGAGTGCGAGAGAGGTCGGGGGATGCGTGGCGTCGCGAGGGAGGGCCAGAGCAACGAGGAGGCAGGCAGGGAGGCAGGAGGTGGCCGGCGCGTGGCCGGCGCTGCGAGCACGCGCCCCTGCCTTCTGGCGCGAGGTAGGGGGTGACTGGCGCTGGCCAGTCAGCTGGGCCGGCACAGTGTCGGGCCAGCAATGGCCCAGGTAAGCTCTCTCTCTTCTTTGTTTTCTAAATTGTTTCTGTTTTCTATTTTTCTGCAATTGTTTTGGGTTTAGTTTTAACACCAAACCATTTTATGAAATCCTGAAAATAATTATGTGGCTAGAACTAAAATATCCAAAACCACATAAAATGTTCCAGAATTATTGGACATATATTAATTATATAAAGAATATATATCCAATGCAAATAGTTATTGAATTAATTCAAAGGCCCAAAATAAATGTTTCTGAGATACCAAAAACATTGGTTTGAATTTTACCTCTTGCCAATATTTTCAGAGACTAAGAGGAACATTTTCTTGGACTTCTTTGAAGACAATTTAATGTTGATTATTTTTGAACTGGTTTCTGAGGGTTTCAACAAACCTCAATTCAACTTTCAGAAATTTTAGACATGATGCATGAGTGCAGATGCAACAATTTCACTCAGGTACTCTAGGGCTGTGACAACTCACCCCTACTAAACAAGAATCTCGTCCCGAGATTCAAGCGTAGGGTAAGGTGAAGGGGGAAACACAAGCTAACAAAATCTTCATGATCCAGATGTCTTCTCGAGGATGTTGATTTATTGCATCATCTTGATCTCGACGTCTTGCTTTGAGAACTACATCCAACATGACAACGAGTAGAAAGGGAGAATTTAAGAAGAAACAATCTTCTTGAGGTTCGAGCAACATATTAATGATCACAAGATCAACTCATGGAATGAGACATGGAAACATCTCTGGAGCTGAGAGGCAAAACATGCATCGGAGATGATGGAAGAGAAACATATGACAAAGGTTCAAATTGGTAGGCGATAATTCCATGCTGGAGTAGGATGGTGCATGGTTTTCAAGGTAGTGAGGAGATAATTGCCATGATACCATAACGAGACATCTTAAGGAAGGTGACTCGCAGAAATATTCCCTTAAGTGGCAAAAAGAATTACTTTTGATTCAGAGATCATTGAAACTCTTCATACTGGCTTAAGGAAATTTACAATTGATCGTTTGAGATAGCTCGAAGAGATGGCATACTTGGACTAGGATGGATGATGTGGACTACCTTGTTGAAGACAACGCAATGGATGATTTTTGCTTATCACCGGAAATGGATGGAACCCGTGGTAGGACCACTTTGAAGATGATCCTGATCAGTAATTACTGAGAAGGGTAGTCCGTAGTAGGAGGACACAATGGAGGTGCAAGCTGGGAACAAAATGCAAATGCTGGGAATGATTCTAGTAACTGGGGAGGAACCCAACAGTAGAGAGAGATTCCACTGTTTGAAAGGTTATGGCATAATCGAAGAAACTGAGAACGGATCCCAATTAATGCCGAAGATAAATCCTAGTGCTTGCACGTGCTCTCAAGAACTTGAGCATTTCCATATTCAACAAGGTTTTACCAATATCCGTGACAAGGATCCTGGCAACACAACATACTACCATGATGGATATTGGTGGAGGATGCGGATGCAAAGGAAGATAACACTTTCTCAGATTTCACCTTAGCGAGGCCAAGGGGATAAAATCTGGATAATCGACCGAGAGACATTTAGCACTCCGCTTCTAATGTTCCCCTTGATGTACTGGTTACCATGGTCATGCTTTAAAGCATCAACATAGCCATCAAGTAGTGGTCGGACTTCGGAATACAAAGGATCCATAAGGAACAACTTCTGGAGAAAATCCTACGAAATCCTTATAGAGAGGTGGCCAACTTCTTCAATCAAGATACTACGATAATAGATCTTCCGACTGGGTGTGTTGGCCACGACATCCACTTTACCGGTTATCGAGAGACCGATATTATAGTTCTTGGAAAATGCTCCAACCATCATATCTGCCTGAGATTCAGATCTGGTTGGTGTCAGGATATTCCAGACTCATCGAGTCTAGAAAGGAAAATGAAGGTTTGCAACACAATTTGACGAGATGACGTTGCGAGATTCTCGGGGAATGAACTGCGATAGCAGGCTCCAAAACATGATCTGGTTCTGCTACAAACCTGTGAACACGCTGTTCCAGACAAGCATGACCACATGGTAGTCTTATAATAAAACACTACCGAGTTCAGGTGGGGAACCATCATCAAGGATAACAAAGTCCTTGCATAAGTCATCATTAGCTCTTAAGAAGGAACTTCTTCTCCTTGAACAAATCAATCAGTGGCTTGGTGTGCTAGGAACACATACAGAATGGTGGCGGCCAACCTATCATACCATAGAGTACTTCGCACATAGGCATGACTAACTTGGGATGATTCCAGAGGGAGCAAAAACAAGCTTTCTCGAATTTATAGCGGCAACTTGCACCAAATGCACATGAATCAGAGAAAGTCGCTTCTTTCATCCAAACATATGCTTCATGAACGAAACACGAAGAAATGCTTACACAAGTTTCCAACACTAGGTTGATGTTCAACATGAGTCATGGGGGAAGACAGAATGCTGCTAATGGGCTCAACAGCAACTCATCTGAATTTCCATATCACTGGACTTCCACCATCATGTGAACACGGTGATAGTATTGGTCAGACTAGAAGATGTAATGATGTATGCTCGAGGGATCAACCACGAGTAAGACAACATTACGAACATCATTGGTTCTGATTTGACTTGACGATAGCCCATACTCAAGTCAAGGTTTTGACAAGGCAATAGATCCAACAACTGATCACGAGGACCAATCGATGGAGATATCATCTTTCTTCAACACGCACACACACAAAAAGATATCCCTTAACATGAACTAAGTCGGACAAGCTTTATCTTCCAACTCTCCAAGTTGTTGTTTAGCTCAACCAACTAGCTCAGGGATATCCAACACAGATTCTTGGAGAAGGGGTGATTTATAAGAAAACCCATTTAATCACGAACTCAACATACCGGTCAGGTGACAACCAGGTAATACTTCCGAGAAGATCTTCGGAAATCACGAACCACCGATATGTTATTAAGCTCGAGAAAAATCTTGCTTGTCAGGGCAAGACAATATGATCAAATAAGCAAGGATAGACACAGTCCCAACTCTTGATCGAAGAGTGCACCAGGGAAATGGACTAGGTAGCACAATCAATCTTAGGATGGTGATTCAATAACCAACACGCTAAGAATGAGAATATTGTCCATTAACTACCAAGCATCGAGGTTGCTAGGAGTATTGATTTCACACATTACAGTTCACTTGTCGGCATTCCGGTTATGGCAACACGGGACCAAGGAATGAACGTTGATGGCTAGAGTATCACTGCATCAAGAATTCATAAGATAAGGTGCAATTCTCATGACGTTCCTGACATAAAAGTGGGTAATACTTCAGGGTAGAACAGAATCAAAGGTTGATTGCATTTGATCTACGGAATACAACTGCTTTGACCCAATCCTGGATATGGATGAGGTACTGGAGTTTGTTTCTCCTAGTCATTCTGAAATAGAACGGGTTGACGAACCACAAGAATACTAGGCATCGATAACACGAATGCACGACATAAACTTGGCTATCAACTAATAGACAAGGATCGGAATACAACTACAGAGGGACAACTCAAGGAACATATATCTTTCTGAGTTGTGGATGCATAGGTTAGTATGTCGAACAACTTCAACATATTTCTTCCGGATGACCCATGCTGAGAGGTAGGACTGGCGGAGACACAATTATGAATGGAGAACTCCTCAGGAGTACTCTAATGGTGATCTTTTGGTACAAAGAACTTCTGCCTTAATGGTTCATGGTATTTGGAAGAAGGAAATACCATGGATCTCGAGGACTATCGCAAAGGTTACTAATATCCTAAAGGTACGAGCAACACTATCAACACGAGGTAAGTAGAGTGAATCTTGGGTCAAGAACCCAGGAGTAGAATACCTACTAACTAATAACATCACGGGATGCTTTCGAGAAGAATGGCCAGAATCATCACGCTAGGAATATAAAGCATTGCTAGATTACTGGGTGATTCCCTAAGACACCTATGGCCATAATAATAGTTCCAACATATATGTCGAGGCAACAGAGTACCTCAACTCACCGATTAGTGTGGTTAAACTGGCCCAAAAGGACATCCGGAACTGGGAGGAAGGATTTGCAAATGCATCAGATTATTTAGAAACCTGGGATGACTCGGACAGCATAACGGCTGTAAATGCTCAAAAGATTTAAGACATCCTGCAAAATGGTGGCATAACCACTCAACATCACAATAACAAGGTTCCGAGATCAATGGTCAACATACAAAATAATAAGAACTGAACTGAGGCTTGAATCCAACAATCTTATAAGTCTCTATCATAGCAATTCGTCATCCTAATAGATAGATGAGAAGGCCTAGTTCTTAATCCCCGTAGGAAGGAAGAGGATGACTCAGATCAGAGGGCATGAGGTATAAGGAGTAAAAAGAGCCTTATGTTCCCTTCCACAATCAATTCCCTTATATAACTAGAGCATTTCTAGACACAACTTCGACCAGTTTGGCTTGGTAATCCTACAGGCAGTCAGGCTCTGATACCAATGCTGTCAGGACCCCGATTCCAAGTCACATCGATCTAGCCGGTAACACTTCATATCACTTTGGGCCTCACGCACGATATTCCCATGGGTGTCGCCTTACCATGGCCCGGGACCGTTTGCGCCTTTTGGCTCACGTATATGATAGTGTCGCTAGCATCCATATGACAGGGAACCCGTGCCGACATGGCTAGTCGTGAACCCAAAGTGGCACTAACCTATGGGGACAGGCATACATGAATCACATCGAGCGTGTCGGTCAGCAGCGTGTGAATCCGGGTTGTAGCACTGGGCTAACAGGACTCCGGGAACCCGGGATGTAGCAGGCTAGGCAGGACTCCGGATGTCACCGCGTGACATTTCCCCGAAGGGACAGACACAGGAACGAAGTGAAACACATGCCGGCCAGTCAAGTGTCCTGAGCAGTAGTGCTGGGCTAATAGGACTCCGGTGAACCGGGCTGTAGCGGACTACTATGGCTCATGGAAGCACTAGACTACATTTCCCCATAAGAGAGACTGCCAAGGATAAACAACTAGATTGTCGGATCCCACACATACCAAGCGTTTCAATCATACACACAATATGCTCGATATGTGTAAATACAACATGGCATCACAACATAACCCTACAACTCAAGTATTTATCCATTAGGCTCCGAGGAGCGAGATATTACAAACATGGGTCTCATGACCCAACAATCATAGCATACAAGTCAAAGCACATGCGGAAGCTTAACATGTCTGAGTACAGACATCTACAAATGAAAAAGGCTAATAAGCCTGACTATCTACCAGATCCTGCCGAGGGCACAAGATCGTAGTTGAGGTATCAAGCTAAACGTCGAAGTCCACGCGGAACTACTAGCGAGACTGACGTCTCTCTGCAAAACATAAAATAGGCAAACGTGAGTACAAATGTACCCAGCAAGACTTACATCAGAACTAACTACATATGCATCGGTATCAACAAAGGGGTGGTGGACTTTAACTGCAGCAAGCCAGCTTTGACTCGGTGGCTATCCTGAACTACGACTGCAAGCAACTCTTTTGAGGTGGCGCACACGAGTCCACATGTTCACCATTCAATACACCACTATGGATCCGCTCTCGTCTCCCTACGAGAAGGCCATCCATAGCACTCACACTTATCTTGCGAGTTTGAGAGTATCCACTTTCACTCGTCTATGAACTGTTATAGGCAACCCAGAAGTCCATTACCGCGGACACGACTATTCGAATAGATGATGTTAACCCTGCAGGGGTGTACTTCTTCACACACGCTCTCACCACTTACCGCCGTTTACACGACATGTACTCGGCAACCTTCAACCGGAGGCCCAACGAGGGTGTCGGCCACAGCCTACCTAAACACTCAAGTCTCTAGTCCAGGTTTATCGCCTATCCAGGTTCCATCCGCAGGGAGTCCAGCCGAGGTTTCCACATACGGCCCCGAATGATGTGTACATGGTTCCGAGACACCAAACGGGCGCGCGGCATGCCCGGCCATGGTGTATCTACCACATCATAGCCCACCCCTAGGGTCAGCGCTACGCACGGCCGCCAACACATATCCTATAAACACCAGAAACTAGTTGCAACTCCTGGACAGAGGACAAGGGTGATCAAGAAGCCGAGAGGGTCCATTGGTTTCGGGCCCAATGCGTGGTAGTAAATGTTTCATGGATCACAAACACAGAACTCAGTTCCTAAGGACGGTTTCAATGAGACAACCCACCATGTACTCCTACATGGCCTCTCACCGCTACCTTTACCAAATCGTGTTCACACACTTAGCTCACACACAGTAGGACATGTTCATCACTGTTCCAATTCATCCCCGATGAATCAGACCTGACTCAACTCTAAGCAGTAGTAGGCATGACAACAAGCATGAATGAGTAGGCACATCAAGGCTCAAACAACTCCTACTCATGCTAGTGGGTTTCATCTATTTACTGTGGCAATGATAGGTCATGCAAAGTATAAAGGGATTCAGCTACCGCAACAAGTAACAGATGAATCGTTGTTGTCCTAATGCAGTAAAAGAGAGCAGGAGCGAGAGAGTGGGATTGTATTGGAATGAACAAGGGGGTTTTGCTTGCCTGGCACTTCTGAAGATAACATTGAGTCTTCATCAGTGTCAACGATCACAGCATCGGAGCAGCGTCTACCGACAGGGGACAATCACCGACAAACAAGGAAGAACACAATCAATGCGATGCAACAATATGATGCATGATCATGACATGGCAATATGCCGTTGATTGAGCTAATGCAACTAGCAACAAGTTAAATGGAGTTGGTTTGAACACTAGGTTCAAAATCAAATTCAAACTATGAATTCAAATAGTGCATTATCATGTTTTGGACTAAACAGTGAGGTTAAGTTGTTCAAACATGCATGAAAATTCCATAATCAGATTCCTTGGATTTTTCTGATAATTTTACATATATAATTTATTGCATTTGGAGTTATAGATTATTTTCTATGATTTTTAGAAGTTTTAGCTATTTTCTGAAATAAATAAATCATTTCTGATTTATTTAAAATCCCAAAAAAGCTTTACTGTGTCAGCATTGCGCAAGGGTGATGTTAGAGGGTCAACTTGTCGGTCAGGTCAAACCTGACCAGTGGGACCCACTGGTCAGTGACCCAGTCAACTAACCAAGTTAGTTAGCCCTAACTAACTGGGTTGGGCCCACTGGTCAGCGACTAACCTAACTAACCTAAATAGGATTAGCCCTAACTAACTTAGTTAGCCGGGCGGGGCCCGCATGTCAGTGGCTCATCTAATTAGCTAAGTTAATTAACACTAACTAAACCTAACACTAATTAAGCAGGTGCCTGGGCCCACACGTTAGGGGAGGTCAAACCCCTGGTCAACCGGGGCTAAACCACTGGCGTTTAGCCGCTGGCGATGACCAGACGCGGCGGAGGGCCACGGGAACGGGCTCTGGGGCCCCGTTCGCAGCATGGTTGGCCTCGTTCGAGAGCCCAAACCAGCGCGCGTCGGATGGTGGCGCCAGCCGGGCCTGGGGCGGCCGGAGGCGACGGCGGGGAGCTCGGCCGCGGCGGCCGGAGCTCGGGCGTGCTCGGGTTCGGCGCTGGGATACACAACAGGGCGTGGAGAGGGGCTACGGCCTCCTGGGAGTGTGGCAAACGCGGTGACGCGCTCGGTTTCGAGCCCGCGTGGCTGTGGCCACGACGACGGCGTCGCCGGCGGAGCCGAGTGCTCGGGCTCGATGGAGATGGTGGCTAGGCGGCGCAACCGAGGCATAGAGGAGGGGGGTTAGGGGCAGGGGCTTACGTTGAGTCTTCCGGTGCAGATGGCGGGGCCGGGGAGGTGTCGGAGCGAGCGAGGCGGCGAGGCGAATCTCTGGCGACCCGAGGAGGATGAAGGGGTCGGGGATGGTGCTTCGAGGCGTCCGGCGTCATGTGGCTCGGCGGAAAGGACCGGGGCGTCACAGCGGAGCTCGGGGACGCGTCGGAGAGGCTCGGAGGTGGCTCTGACCGTGGGGGAGCTCGTCAGCGGCGACGGCTGTGTTCGGTCGCGCGCGTGAGAGAGAGACAGAGGAGGGGATGAGGTCAAGGGAGAGTGCAAGAGAGGTCGGGGGATGCGTGGCGTCGTGAGGGAGGGCCAGAGCGACGAGGAGTCAGGCAGGGAGGCAGGAGGTGGCCGGCGCGTGGCCAGCGCGCGGCGAGCATGCGACCCTGCCTTCTGGCACGAGGTAGGGGGTGACTGGCGCTGGCCAGTCGGCTGGGCCGGCACAGTGTCAGGCCAGCAGTGGCCCAGGTAAGCTCTCTCTCTTCTCTGTTTTCTAAATTGTTTCTGTTTTCTATTTTTCTGCAATTGTTTTGGGTTTAGTTTTAACACCAAACCATTTTATGAAATCCTGAAAATAATTATGTGGCTAGAACTAAAATATCCAAAACCACATAAAATGTTCCAGAATTATTGGACATGTATTAATTATATAAAGAATATATATCCAATGCAAATAGTTATTGAATTAATTCAAAGGCCCAAAATAAATGTTTCTGAGATACCAAAAACATTGGTTTGAATTTTACCTCTTGCCAATATTTTCAAAGACTAAGAGGAACATTTTCTTGGACTTCTTTGAAGACATTTTAATGTTGATTATTTTTGAACTGGTATCTGAGGGTTTCAACAAACCTCAATTCAACTTTCAGAAATTTTAGACATGATGCATGAGTGCAGATGCAACAATTTCACTCAGGTACTCTAGGGCTGTGACATCGATGCTGTCGGCCACCCTTCCTTGCTGATTTTTCTGTAGCCATGATCTTCAAACTAAATGGCTTTAACACGTTCAAAGATTTCAAAGGCTTCCACTTGCTGGTCAAACAGGAACTGGCTTCGGAAGAGTTTATATGATGCTGTAAGAATTCTGCAAATGAATGCAGACTATGAGAACCAAGGGATTCTCCCACGGACATGTACCTATGACAGCATTAAGGTGCGAAGGAAGGGGAAGAGGTCATATGCATTCTCAGAAGATTTTGAAGATAAATCAGTTTAGAAGACATTGACCTCATAGTGCGAAGACATTCACTCATAGATAGGGAGTTGGTTCCAGATTTGTACGAATCCACGAATAAGTACAAGTGAGGAATCTAACTACTTTGTGAAGCATAAGTGAACATACTAGGCATATTATGAGATGCAGTATGAAATAGATCCAACTTGTGTGAACATAAACTGCTTGTGGTAGAAAGTGATGGATCTATAGAATCAAAGGGGCCGTAAAAAAGAAGTTTTATTTACCACTCGAAGAACTGCTAGACGGAGTGGGAGAGGAGGCCAAGCAGATCGATCGTCCGTGCCCTAACTTGGCGACGGAGGACACCTACGGCGACGGCGGAGAAGACGATGTCCGCGGCCGGCGTGAAGACAGCGTCGGTGAGGTCGCGGAAACTAAGCGCTTCGTCGCCGGCATCGTCGAGGGTGAGCGGTGGTGCTAGGGTTTGTGTGAGAGTGGAAGAAAGGATAATGACTGTGGTGAGGCGTTTATTTATAGAGACAGGGACGGCACAGTGTTATTACACAGGTGCCCCTGGCGATTCACATCTGAAGGACACGTGGCCATCATGCAACATATCAGAGGTTGTTCCACGTTCCCACGCACGCCTGGATTGTCGGGTGGTCGTTCCCACTTCTCCGGGTTTCAGGTGAAGGAATTAGCATTGAAAACGGACTTAATGTTTGTCTCTGTATCTTCTGTTGACAAGGACGCAGAGAAGATATTCGACAGTTTCAATAGAATGCATATGGTTTGGAGAGATAGAGTTTGAGATAGAAACCATAGAGAGGTTAGGGTCCGATCACATTCACTTAGTTCAAAAGATTCAACAAGAAGACATAGCTATAAGTGAATGTTGTAGAGGACAGAACACTAGTATATATATAATCAACATAGTGAAGATAATCATGAAGACAGGCTGAGATTGAAACCAAACCAAATGTGAAGACATACCAAACGTAACGCCATGAGTGAAACACTTCAAACAGAAAAATTTTGTGGTGGCGTTACCCACCGTATAGGAAGTATTAGACCCAGACACGATGCACAATTATCGTGGCGCTCCGAAGTCAAATTCCACATTAATGTATTCACACTTAGAATGTAAGTCTTCATCGATTGAAGATATAATTTACTTCATGTGTTGCACATCTAAGTCATCAATATGCATAAGTGTTAGGATGTGTGCCTGATCACAGGATATTTGAGGATTCCAAGATATTTAGCTCACACCGTAACTTGCAAAATCTCTTCTCATCCAAGGGCTTGGTGAAGATATCTGCCAATTGCTCTTCAGTGTTGACGTGTATGATATCAATATCTTCCTTCACAACATGATCTCTGAGAAAGTGATGACGAATTTCAATGTGCTTTGTCTTCGAGTGCTGAACTGGGTTGTTGGCAATATTGATGGCGCTTTCGTTGTCGCAGTAGAGTGGCACTTGCTTCAGATGAATGCCATAGTCTTTGAGTGTTTGCTTCATCCATAGAAGCTGAGCGCAGCAAGATCCAGCAGCAATGTATTCAGATTCAGCAGTGGAGAGAGATACACAGTTCTGCTTCTTTGAAGACCAACATACAAGTGATCGTCCAAGAAAATGACATGTGCCTAATGTAGACTTGCGATCCACCTTGTCACCAGCATAATCAGCATCCGAGAATCCAACTAGATCAAACTCTGAGCCCTTTGGATACCATAATCCTAGTGTTGGGGTGTGAGCCAAAAATCGAAGAATTCGCTTCACAGCTAAGTGATGCGATTCCTTTGGTGCCACTTGGAATCGAGCACACATGCAACCACTAAGCATAATATCTGGCCTAGATGCACATAGATACAGTAAAGAACCAATCATGGAGTGGTATACCTTTTGATCGAACTCTTTACCATTGTCGCCGGGACCCAGATGATGTTTGGCGGGCATTGGCGTCGTGAAGCCTTTGCGGTCTTGCATCCCAAATTTCTTCAGGAAATCTTTGAGATACTTCTCTTGAGATATGAAGATGCCGTTGCGTTGCTGACGTATTTGAAGACCAAGGAAGAACTTCAGCTCACCCATCATGGACATCTGATATTGCTCTTGCATCATATATCCAACTCGTCAGTGTATTTCTGATTGGTGCAGCCGAAGATAATGTCATCCACATATATTTGGCACACAAATAGTTCACCATCATATGTCTTCGTGAAGAGAGTGGGGTCGAGGGAACCAGGTTTGAAGCCTTTGCTCTTCAGGAAGTATTTGAGTGTGTCATACCAAGCCCGAGGGGCTTGTTTGAGGCCATACAGTGCCTTGTTGAGCTTGTACACCATGTCAGGATGTTTTGGATCTTCAAAGCTAGGCGGTTGTGCAACATACACTTCTTCTTCAATCTTGCCATTGAGAAAAGCGCTCTTCACATCCATTTGATACAGAAGAATGTTATGATGATTTCCATAGGCCAGCAGTATGTGTATGGCTTCAAGTCTAGCCACATGAGCAAATGTTTCATCAAAGTCAATCCCTTCAACTTGAGTGTGCCCTTGAGCAACGAGACGAGCTTTGTTTCTGACAACTTGACCATGCTCATCTTGCTTGTTGCGATATATCCATTTGGTGCCTATTATATTGTGCTTGTGAGGATCAGGACGCTTAACCAGTTCCCATACATTATTCAGCTCAAACTGTTGAAGCTCTTCTTGCATAGCTTGAATCCATTCAGGTTCCAAGAAGGCTTCTTCAACTTTCTTGGGTTCAGATATTGAGACAAATGCGAAGTGCCCACAGAAATTTGCTAGCTGTGTTGCCCTTGAACGAGTGAGTGGACCTTGTGCATTGATGCTATCAATTATTCTCTCAATCTGTACTTCATTTGCGACACGAGGATGTACAGGACGAAGATTTTGCTCTTGCTGATCATTGTCATCGTTAGAAGGATAGTCTTCAGGCTGAGCATTGTCTTCAGGTTGATTAGGTGCGGAGATGATAAGTTCCTCTTCAGGCTGAGCTTTAGAAGGTATGATTTCTCCAGATCCCATAAGTTTGATTGATTCACTGGATGGAACTTCATCTAGCACATTTGGCAGGTGCTCTGTTTCTGAGCCGTTAGTCTCATCGAACCGCACATCCACTGTTTCAACCACTTTATAATGAAAGAGGTTGAAGACTCTGTAGGAGTGCGAATCCTTTCCATATCCAAGCATAAAACCTTCATGTGCTTTTGGTGCAAATTTTGAGGTGTGATGTGGATCCTTGATCCAGCACCTGACACCAAATACTCTGAAGTAACTGACATTTGGCTTCTTGCCAGTAAGGAGCTCATAGGATGTCTTGTTGAGAAGTTTGTGAAGATGAACACGGTTGATGATATGGCATGCAGTATCAATGGCTTCAGGCCAGAACTTTCTTGGAGTCTTGTATTCATCAAGCATCGTCCGGGCCATCTCAATAAGTGTTCTGTTCTTGCATTCCACGACGCCATTCTGCTGTGGTGTGTACGGAGCTGAGAATTCATGTGTAATGCCCAAAGTATCAAGATAAGTGTCTAGACCAGTGTTCTTGAATTCAGTGCCGTTATCACTTCTGATGTGCTTGATCTTGACGCCATAGTTGTTCGCGAAGCGTCTGAAGACATCCTGCACTTCAGTCTTGTAGAGGATTATATGCACCCAAGTATATCTTGAATAATCATCAACAATGACAAAGCCATAGAGACAAGCAGTAGTAGTAAGAGTTGAGTAATGAGTGGGACCGAAAAGATCCATGTGGAGCAGTTCGAAGGGTTGAGTCGTTGTCATGATTGTCTTCGAGGGATGCTTGGCCCTCGTCATCTTTCCTGCTTCACAGGCACCGCATAAGTGATCCTTCTTGAACTTGACGCCCTCGATGCCTATGACATGCTTCTTCCTTGCAAGGGTGTGGAGGTTCCTCATGCCAGCATGCCCTAGCCTCTGATGCCAGAGCCATCATTCAGAAGCTTTTGCTAGAAGACATACGGGAAGTTGTGGTCCTGCTGAGAAATCTACCATGTACAAATCATCTTTCCGATACCCTTCAAACACTAGAGACTTGTCAGATTCCATTAGTACAAGGCAACGATGTTTTCCAAACATCACAATCATGTTTAGATCGCAAAGCATTGAAACAGACATTAAGTTGAAACCAAGGGATTCAACAAGCATGACTTTATCCATGTGTAGATCCTTTGAGATTGCAACTCTACCTAGACCCAATACCTTGCTTTTACCAGTGTCAGCAAATGTGATGTGACTTTTGTCATATGGACGTAGTGTTGAGTCCATAAGAAGGCTTCGCTTGCCAGTCATGTGATTGGTACACCCACTATCAATAATCCATTCTGAAGCAGCTGGTGTCGTACCCTATAGTGCAGTTAGGGGGATAGGCTCCACGAAGAGAATTGTGAAGCAAAAACATTTGATGAACTAGTGGATTATGAAAGCTTAGATCGAGATTTGGACTGATAGGGCAAGTAGCAAGCGATTCAGGAACAAAGTACATAATAAGACCATTTGGGCATTTGATCTTGCGCCCTACAAGAAGTTTAAGGTCCCCAGCAGTAGCGTCAGCCGATTTTGGTTTTCGGCTGGAGACCTTTCCCTGCAAAAGAGAGTTAAGATTTCTTAGCCACCCACATCTTCAAGGGTGGCTTCGAAGCAATGAGTCTAAGTGCAGCATCTGAGAACTTTGGCTTTGGAGCCCTAGCAAAAAGTCTTGCAGGTGGACAATAGTACTCATAAGAATAAGTAGAATAGTTCTTGGTCTTATGAACATGGTGGTTTGATGAAACACGCTCATATTCACAGGCCTGAGTACGGTTTCCCTGCAAAACATTTGTGTTAGTGCGACTCAGGTGAGTCCTCTGTCTGTATGAAGCCTTTGGACCATATGAAGCCTGTGGTCTGTGGTTTGTCTTCTTCACCTGTGGTGTCATGATGACATTCACAGGAAGATTCTCCAAACACCTTTTCGGCACCCAGACCTTCTTCATAGGCGGTCCATTCCTGCAGTTAGTACCAATATATCTGGCAAACACTTCACCATTCTGATTCTTAAACAGTTTATAGTTTGCATCAAAGGATTCATCAATAATAATGGGATTAGCACAAGTGAAGCCAGATAGAGTGGATGGATCCGCTGAAGGTTCCTTTGTAGCAACCCATGTGGTTTTGGGGTACTGCTCAGGTTTCCAGTAAGAGCCATCAGCATTCATTTTCCTTTCGAACCCAACACCCTCTTTCCTAGGGTTTCGGTTCAGGATCTGCTTTTTGAGGACATCACATAGTGTCTGATGCCCTTTGAGACTTTTGTACATCCCTGTTTCAAGCAATGTCTTCAACCTAGCATTCTCATCAGCAATAGCAGTGGTATCCTCAGCAGAGGGGTTAGTTACCACATCAACAGTTGAAGATATTGCAACAGTAGTAGCAGTACAACACTCAGCAACAGAAGTAGCATTGTCATGCTCGATGCATTTAAGACATGGTGGTTCAAATCCTTCCTGAGCGGAACTGATCTGTTCGGCGCGAAGTGACTCGTTTTCCTTTTGAAGATCTTCATGAGCCGCTCTCAATTTCTCAAGATCTTGCTTCCTTTGAAGATAATCATAGGAAAGCTTTTCATGAGTTGTTGAGAGCGTTTCATGACGACTTTCAAGTTCCTCATACTTAACGTGAAGATTTTTTATGTCTTCAATTAAGGACTGAGATCGCCATTTCAACGTCTAAGAGATCATCGCTTTTGTCTAACAGTTTTTGAATATGTTCCATAGCTTTCTGTTGTTCAGTTGCAATTTTAGCAAGTGTTTTGTAGCTGGGTTTTGAACCACAATCAGAGTCATCTTCACTAGATGTTTGATAGTGAGTAGTGCGTGTGTTTACCTTGGCACCGCGTGCCATGAAGCAGTAGGTAGGAGCGGAGTAGTCCTTGTCATTTGCATCGGTGTCGGTGATGAAGTCATTGTCATCAGTGTTGAAGATGGACTTGGCAACGTATGCTGTAGCCAGACTTGCAACGCCAGAATCGGACTCCTCCTTAGACTCCACCTCCGCCTCCTTAGAAGCGGACTCCTCCTCTGAATCCATTTCCTTGCCAACAAACGCATGTGCCTTGCTAGATGAGCTCTTCTTGTGTGATCAAGACTTTGAGGAAGACTTGGAAGAAGACTTTGAGTATTTCTTCTTCTTCCTGTCGTCAGACTCATATTCCTTACTCTTCTTCTTCTTGTTGTTCTCATTGTCCCACTGCGGACACTCAGAGATGTAGTGGCCAGGTTTCTTGCACTTGTGGCATGTTCCCTTCTTGTAGTCATGAGCAGAAGCTTCATCATTCCTTGAGCTTGATCGTGAAGACTTTCTGAAGCCTTTCTTCTAGGTGATTTTTTGGAACTTATTCACAAGCATAGCAAGATCCTTTCCAATGTCTTCAAGATCATCAGAACTGCTGTCAGATTCTTCTTCAGATGAGGAGACAACTTTTGCCTTCAAGGCACGAGTTTGCCCATAGTTGGGACCGTAGATGTCTCTTTTCTCAGAAAGCTGAAACTCATGTGTGTTGAGCCTCTCAAGTATGTCAGACGGATCGAGTGTCTTGAAATCAGGACGTTCTTGAATCATCAGGGCTAGGGTGTCAAACGAGCTGTCAAATGATCTCAGGAGTGTCTTGACGACTTCATGCTTGGTGATCTCAGTGGCGCCGAGAGCTTGAAGCTCATTTGTGATGTCAGTGAGTCGATCAAATGTAAGCTGGACGTTCTCATTGTCATTTCTCTTGAAGCGGTTGAAGAGGTTGCGAAGGACACTGATTCTCTGATCTCTCTGGGTTGGGACGCCTTCATTGACCTTGGAGCGCCAGTCCCAGACTAGCTTAGATGTTTCCAAAGCACTCACACGGCCATACTGTCCTTTGGTCAGATGACCACAGATGATGTTCTTGGCAGTGGAGTCCAGTTGAACAAACTTCTTGACATCAGCAGTGCTGACACCTTCACTAGCCTTGGGAACGCCGTTCTTGACGACATACCATAGGTCGACATCAATGGCTTCAAGATGCATGCGCATCTTATTTTTCCAGTAGGGATATTTAGTTCCATCGAAGACGGGGCAAGCAGCGGAGACTTTAATTATCCCTGCAGTCGACATAGCTAAAACTCTAGGTGGTTAAACCGAATCACACAGAACAAGGGAGTACCTTGCTCTGATACCAATTGAAAGTGCTAGTGATCGACTAGAGGGGGGGGGGGTGAATAGGCGATTTTTATGGAAGTCTTCAAAACATGGAAGTTTCGAAGACAAACGATAGAAATAAACCTATTACCATACAGCGGAAGGTAGACTACACTAGGCAAACCATAGTCAAGTATTCAATAAAGTGAAAGCATAATGACTAATAGCAGCTAGGCAGTAAAGATCAGGTAGGAAGATATTGTGAAGCCAATCAGAACAAGTAGTCACTCAGTGAAGACAAAAGATAATGCAATCATACAATGACTTCACAAGAACCAACAGTAAGCAAAGGGAAGGGAAGGATGAAACCAGTGACTCGTTGAAGACAATGATTTGTTGGACCAGTTCCAGTTGCTGTGACAACTGTACGTCTGGTTAGGGAGACTGCGATTCAACTCAGAAGACCTCGTCTTCACCTTATTCCCCTTGAGCTAAGGACACCCAGTCCTCGCCCAATCACTTTGGTAAGTCTTCAAGGTAGACTTCCAAACCTTCACAGACTTCGTTCACCGGTGATCCACAATGACTCTTGGATGCTCAGAACGCGACACCTAACCGGCTGGAGGATTCACAGTCCTCAAGTGTAATAAGTCTTCAGATCACACAGACGGGAAGACTTAAGTGATGCCTAACACTCTTTGGCTCTGGGTGTTTAGGGCTTTATCCTCGCAAGGAATTCTCTCTCAAAGGCTTCGAGGCGTTTTTCTCTCAAACGACAAAAGCCGTACTCTAACTCTGAGCAACCAACCGTTTATGGTTGTAGGGGATGGGCTATTTATAGCCACTAGGCAACCCGACCTGACTTGTCCGAAATGACCCTGGGTCACTAAGGAACTGACACGTGTTCCAATGGTCAGATTTCAAACACACATGGCAACTTTACTTGGGCTACAAGCAAGGCTGACTTATCCAACTCTGGACAAGATTTGCTCTCATAGTCTTCACTCTAAGACATAGGATTTTGGTTAAGCATCACTTCAGTCATTCTGACTGGTTCTCTTGGACCCCACTTAACAGTACGGTGGTTCCTATGACTCAACAAAGAAAAACACAGAACGACGAAACTGCTAAGTCTTCGCGCTCCATAGTCTTCACATGATGTCTTCTCTTGTCATAGTCTTTAATGTGAATGTCTTCACATACCACCTCTGACTTCAATGTCTTCATACATTTTTAGGGGTCATCTCTGGTAGGAAAACCGAATCAATGAGGGACTTCTACCTGTGTTATCCTGCAATTCTCACAAACACATTAGTCCCTCAACTAGGTTTGTCGTCAATACTCCAAAACCAACTAGGGGTGGCACTAGATGCACTTACAGTTTGAATAGTTCCTTGGAAGATTGACAACAAAAAGCCCTTCGCTGTCAGAGATATGTATATGCAACTCGAAGCATATATTGTGGTTGGATTTAGAGGGATTTCAAAGCAAAATGCCTTTGAAGATTAAAACCTTTATATGGTTATTGCTTAGAAACTATGTGTTGACCAAAGACAACTTAAAAGTTACGGAGAGTGATACTCAGCGCTTTTGGTACGGTTAGGCTCCTGAGGATATTGATGATTGTGTTGGAGCCTGGCTAAAAAATTTCCCACCTAGTCATATAAAAATGGCTCCAATTGGTGGGACAGGACTATGTTGGACGATCTGGAAATATTTTTTTTGATAAGATAATGCCGGATAATCCCGCAGTTGTTTTTTTCAGCTTTTGCCATTATCTTACCAGCTGAACTCTTGCACACAAACGAAGGGCGAGGAAGCATAGATGAAGGCGTTCTAAAGATCAAGGAAATGATGTGAGAGATTTTCAGTAAAGTTCACATATGGTTGGCTGACCCAGAATTACCTCGGTGTGATGTTGTTGGTTAGCTGGCCTTTCGGATCATCTTCTTCTGGATCTAGTGAACTTTGGCTATGATCTGTAATATCTATTAGCTGTGTTTTCTTTTGGTGGTGTTGTTGAACTTCGCATGTATGATATGACAGTTTGGAACAGAATCCATGTGTGGTTACCTTATGCTCAGTTTTGTTGGCTTCACCTTCGCTATGATGAAGGGTGTTGCTTCGCCTTTGTTGTAAAAAAGGGAAGGTTGGGGGAGAGGAAGACAATTTATAGGGTACATTATCAAGATGAGACTACATAATGCCATCATACTCCAGGTTTTGAAGACTGTCCATCCTCCACTCTACCAAGTCCCGAATCGCCAGGTCGCCAATGTGTTGAACATGACACATCTTCGACCTAAAGATTCTCTTGTTTCTTTTCTTCCATGGATGTCACCTAATCAGCATAACCAAAGCATAGAATTCTTTCATGTGTGGCTGGATCCTCTGATGACACTCAATCCACCAATCCTCTAGATTATGAGTCATTATAGAAGAGCCGAAGACCTGCAACCTCAACTCATGCCTTTGTGTTCCTCAATCCGCCCCAGTTTCATTCCTATTCATAAGAGGGAGAAGATCTCTAAAAAGAATACACCTCATTTACTACTCCATCCAACGATCAATTTCGGGATTTCTTGAGTATCGAGTCACTGCACTATCTCTTTTCTCTCTCTCATCACAATGAATGTATCTATCTATTTACATTCCTAATATGCTATCTATCATTACCTTACCTTACCTTACCTTACCCGTGTTTATGTTGTACCAGCTGTACTAATCATAATTTGTGCGGTTTAACTCATACAAACCATGATACCCATCAAAGCACCCGCTAACATCGTTTTAGCCGCCTCAGCTTCAGGATTGTAATTAGTAATATCTGCTACATTGCAAAATGTTGGATCATTACGAAATGTCTCCAATACTCTTTCCTGGATATCCTTAGTAAGAAGATATGTCTTCTTATGATACCCATAAAAAATCAAACCGGGATGATTGAATTGGTCGATTAATATAGAATCGATGATAACCGGTATCATCAGGGGATCATTGCCCCCAACCACTAGCTTATACCAAACTGTGCACATTAGGACAGTATGTATTAACGTGATAAACACTATGTATACATATGGATGCAAAAGTGGGTTGTAAAGGATTGTAGTGATCTCCATTTTCAGCATATAGGCTGGTTTAGTAACTGCTGATTTGAATCCAATGGGCCATTATATGAGGCATTGTCTTCATATGTATGGGTGATACGTCTCCAACGTATCTATAATTTTTGATTGTTCCATGCTATTATATTATCAACCTTGGATGTTTTATATGCATTTTATGCTATTTTATATGATTTTTGGGACTAACCTATTAATCTAAAGCCTAGTGCCAGTTTCTGTTTTTTCCTTGTTTTAGAGTATCGCAGAAAAGTAAAATCAAACGGAGTCTAATTGACCTGAAACTTCAAGAAACTTATTTTTGGACCAGAAGAAGCCCACAGAGTATCAGAGTTAGACCAGGAGAGTCCAGGGCTGCCCACGAGGGTGGGGGGCGCGCCCACCCCCTAGGCGCGTCCCCTGCCTCATGGACAGCCCGGAGGTCCACCGACGTACTTCTTCCTCCCATATATACCCATATACCCTAAAAATAACGAGGAGCACAATAGATCGGGAGTTCCGCCACCAGAAGCCTCTGTAGCCACCGAAAACCAATCTAGACCCGTTTTGGCACCCTGCCGGAGGGGGCAATCCCTCTCCGGTGGCCATCTTCATCATCCCGGTGCTCTCCATGACGAGGAGGGAGTAGTTATCCCTCGGGGCTGAGGGTATGTACCAATAGCTATGTGTTTGATCTCTCTCTCTCTCTCTCTCATGTTCTTGAGGTGGTACGATCTTGATGTATCGCGAGCTTTGCTATTATAGTTGGATCTTATGATGTTTCTCCCCCTCTACTCTCTTGTAACGGATTGAGTTTTCCCTTTGAAGTTATCTTATCGGATTGAGTCTTTAAGGATTTGAGAACACTTGATGTATGTCTTGCGTGGGATGCCCGTGGTGACAATGGGGTATTCTATGATCCACTTGATGCATGTTTTGGTGATCAACTTGCGGGTTCCGTGACCTTGGGAATCTATGCATAGGGGTTGGCACACGTTTTCGTCTTGACTCTCCGGTAGAAACTTTGGGCACTCTTTGAGGTTCTATGTGTTGGTTGAATAGATGAATCTAAGATTGTGTGGTGCATATTGTATAATCATACCCACGGATACTTGAGGTGACATTGGAGTATCTAGGTGACATTAGGGTTTTGGTTGATTTGTGTCTTAAGGTGTTATTCTAGTACGAACTCTAGGCTTGTTTGTGACACTTATAGGAATAGCCCAACGGATTGATTGGAAAGAATAACTTTGAGGTGGTTTCGTATCCTACCATAATCTCTTCGTTTGTTCTCTGCTATTAGTGACTTTGGGGTGACTCTTTGTTGCACGTTGAGGGAAATTTATATGATCCAATTATGTTATTATTGTTGAGAGAACTTGCACTAGTGAAAGTATGAACCCTAGGCCTTATTTCCTAACATTGCAATACCGTTTGTGCTCATTTTTATCATTAGTTACCTTGCTGTTTTTATATTTTCAGATTACAAAAACCTTTATCTACCATCCATATACCACTTGTATCACCATCTCTTTGCCGAACTAGTGCACCTATACAATTTACCATTGTATTGGGTGTGTTGGGGACACAAGAGACTATTTTTTATTTGGTTGCAGGGTTGCTTGAGAGATACCATCTTCATCCTACGCCTCCTACGGATTGATAAACCTTAGGTCATCCACTTGAGGGAAATTTGCTACTGTCCTACAAACCTCTGCACTTGGAGGCCCAACAACATCTACAAGAAGAAGGTTGTGTAGTAGACATCAAGCTCTTTTCTGGCGCCGTTGCCGGGGAGGTTAGCGCTTGAAGGTATATCTTTAGATCTTGCAATCGAGTCTTTTAGTTTCTTGTTTATTACTAGTTTAGTTTATAAAAGAAAACTACAAAAAATTATGGAATTGAGTTTGCCTCATACGCTTCATCTTTTTAATATCTTTCGTGAGTATGATGGAAAGGAAAATTGTGCCAAAATGTTAGAAGAAGAATGCATTAAAATGTTTGGCACTAAATCTTTGAATGATGAGCATGATTGCAATGTTGTTAGTATGAACTCCTTGAATATCCATAGTACTAATGATGATTGCACTATTTATGATGAAAATGTCTCCTATAAACATGTCATTTTTTGTGGAGTGCATTGGGTTTGCAAGTACACACCAAATAGGGAAGATAGATATTGCAAGAGGCATAAGCATTTAGAAACTAAATTGTTGCAAGAAAGGCTAGATGTTTGTGCTGAAAATTTAAATTTTCTTGGCCGTACTTGTGAACTTTGCAATGAACGTGGTCATTTAACCATCCGATGCAAATTGTTTCATGATCTAATCGTTTCCAAAAAATTGTGATGACTTGATTTCTCTTGCACATCATAATGAACTTAGTTTGCTTATGGGTTTTGAAGAAATGAAACGTATAACTAACTATCTTCCAGTATTTGCCCGTGATAAACTTCTTGGTTTTGATCTAGAGGAAATTTATATGTATTGTGCGGAGAATTGTATTGAAAATCCTTATATTGCCAATTACATAAAGAAAAGAAAACAAATAGAAAATGAAGAGAATTTAAAGGGAAGAGACTTCCCAATATCCTCCTATTATCTCTTATGATGAATCAGGTAACGAGGAGGAGCCTTCTATTCAACCAATCTCATTAATAAGGAGCTCCAAAAAGAGGGTTGAACCCACACATGATGTGAAGAAGAAAAATAAAAGACGGAGAAGCAAATGTAGAAAGGTATCTCCCCCAAATAATGTTGCTCCTATTACTCATTGTGATGATGATAATTGCTATACTATTGGTGCTATCCATACTATTAATGATGAGAGTGATTATGCTTATGATATGAAAAGGCCCAAGCTTGGGGATGCTATGTTTGATGAAGATGATGTTTTTGAGAATATATTTGCTGCAATTAATGTTAGTCCCAAGCTTGGGGAAGCTATGTTTAATGAAGATGATATTTTTAGTCTCCCAAGTTTTGATATGCAAATTTATTATGACGATAGCATGCCTCCTACTTATGATGATTATTGTGATGACACTTATGCTATAAAAAGTGGAGATGATTATATTTATAAAACTTGTCATGATTATGATTACCCTTTTTCTGAACATTACTCTTTTAATGTGGAAACAATTTATAGTATTCGAGTGTCTTATGATACTCCCACTATTCCGAACGAGAAGAATTTTGCTTGTGTGGAGAGTAATAAAATTTCTATGCTTGTAGATCATGAAAATAATGCTTTAGGTGCTGGTTATATTTTTGAATTAATTCATGATGCTACTGAAAATTATTATGAGGGAGGAATATATGCTTGTAGGAATTGCAATAATATCAAGTTTCCACTCTATGTGCTTAAAGTTTTGAAGTTATACTTGTTTTGCCTTCCTATGCTAGTTAATTATTGTTCCCATAAGTTGTTTGCTCACAAAATCCCTATGCATAGGAAGTGGGTTAGACTTAAATGTGCTAGTCATATTCTTCAAGATGCTCTCTTTATGTCACAATTCTTATCTTTTATGTGAGCATCATTGAAATCATCATGCCTAACTAGGGGCGTTAAACGATAGCGCTTGTTGGGAGGCAACCCAATTTTATTTTTGTTCCTTGCTTTTTGTTCCTGTTTAGTAATAAATAATTCATATAGCCTCTTTTATATGTGGTTTTATGCTTTTAATTAGTATTTGTGCCAAGTAGAACCGTTGGGAAGACTTGGGGAAAGTCTTGTTGATCTTGCTGTAAAAAACAGAAACTTTAGCGCTCACGAGAATTGCTGCCATTTTTTATTGGAGAGTGATATTTAGTTAATTATTTTTGAAGATTATTAATAGATAAATTCCTCACTTCCAGTAATTTATTTTAGAATTTTTGGGGTTCCATAAGTTGCGTTAGTTACAGATTAATACAGACTATTCTGTTTTTGACAGATTCTGTTTTTCATGTGTTGTTTGCTTATTTTGATGAATCTATGGCTAGTAAAATAGTTTACAAACCATAGAGAAGTTTGAATACAGTAGTTTTAACACCAATATAAATAAATAATGAGTTCATTATAGTACCTTTAAGTGGTGTTTTGTTTTCTTTCGCTAACGGAGCTCACGAGATTTTCTATTTTGAGTTTTGTGTTGTGAAGTTTTCAAGTTTTGGGTTAAGTTTTGATGGATTATGGAACAAGAAGTGGCAAGAGCCTAAGCTTGGGGATTCCCATGGCACCCCAAGGTAAAATTAAAGGACACCCAAAAGCCTAAGCTTGGGGATGCCCCGGAAGGCATCCCCTCTTTCGTCTTCGTTCATCGGTAACTTTACTTGGAGCTATATTTTTATTTACCACATGATATGTGTTTTGCTTGGAGTGTAATTTTATTTCATTTCATTTTGCTTGCTGTTTGAATAAAATACCAAGATCTAAAATTCGTAAATGTTAGAGAGTCTTCACATAGTTGCATAATTATTCAACTACTCATTGATCTTCACTTATATCTGTAGGAGTAGTTTGTCGTTTGCTCTAGTGCTTCACTTATATCTTTTAGAGCACAATGGTGGTTTTATTTTGAAGAAATAGATGAACTCTCGTGCTTCACTTATATTATTTTGAGAGTCTTTAAACAGCATGATAGTTTGCTTTGGTTATGAAACTAGTCCTAATATGATGGGCATCCAAGAGGGACATAATAAAAAATTTCATATAGGTGCATTGAATACTAAGAGAAGTTTGATACTTGATGATTGTTTTGAGATATGGAGATAGTGATATCAAAGTTGTGCTAGTTGGTTAGTTTTGAATTTGAGGAATACTTGTGTTGAAGTTTGCAAGTCCCATAGCATGCACGTATGGTAAACGTTCTGTAACAAATTTGAAACATGAGGTGTTATTTGATTATCTTCCTTATGAGTGGCGGTCGGGGACGAGCGATGGTATTTTCCTACCAATCTATCCCCCTAGGAGCATGCACGTAATGCTTATTTTCTGATGACTTGTAGATTTTTTCAAGAAGTATGTGAGTTCTTTATGACTAATGTTGAGTCCATGGATTATACGCACTTTTACCCTTCCATCATTGCTAGCCTCTTCGGTACCGTGCATTGCCCTTTCTCACATTGAGAGTTGGTGCAAACTTCACCGGTGCATCCAAACCCCGTGATATGATACGCTCTATCACACATAAACCTCCTTATATCTTCCTCAAAACAACCACCATACCTACCTATTATGGCATTTCCATAGCCATTCCGAGATATATTACCATGCAACTTCCCACCGTTCCGTTATTATGACACGCATCATCATTGTCATATTGCTTTGCATGATCATGTAGTTGACATCGTATTTGTGGCAAAGCCACCGTTCATAATTTTTCATACATGTCACACTTGATTCATCGCAATCCCGGTATACCATCGGAGGCATTCATATAGAGTCATATCCTGTTCTAAGTATCGAATTGTAATCTTTGAGTTGTAAATAATTAGAAGTGTGATGATCATCATTAATAGAGCATTGTCCCAAAAAAATAAAGGCCAAACAAAGGGGAGAAAATAAAAAGGGGCAATGCTACTATCCTTTTTCCACACTTGTACTTCAAAGTAGCACCATGATCTTGATGATAGAGAGTCTCTTGTTTTGTCACTTTCATTTACTAGTGGGAATTTTTCATTATAGAACTTGGCTTGTATATTCCAAAAATGGGCCTCCTCAAGTGCCCTAGGTCTTCCTTAGCAAGCAAGTTGGATGCACACCCACTTAGTTCTTTTGTTGATCTTTCATACATTTATAACTCTAGTGCATCCGTTGCATGGCAATCCCTACTCCTTGCATTGACATCAATTGATGGGCATCTCCCTAGCCCATTGATTAGCCGCGTCGATGTGAGACTTTTGTCCTTTTTGTCTTCTCCACATAACTCCCTCACTATATTCTATTCCACCGATAGTGCTATATCCATGGCTCACGCTCATGTATTGCGTGAAAGTTGAAAAAAGTTTGAGATTACTAAAGTATGAAACAATCGCTTGGCTTGTCATCGGGGTTGTGCATGATGAGAGCATTCTTGTGTGACGAAAATGGAGCATGACCAAACTATGTGATTTTGTAGGGATGAACTTTCTTTGGCCATATTATTTTGAGAAGACATGATTGCTTAGTTAGTATGCTTGAAATATTATTATTTTTATGTCAATATTAAACTTTTGTCTTGAATCTTATGGATCTGAATATTCTTGCCACAATAAAGAGAACTACATGGATAAATATGTTAGGTGGCATTCCACATCAAAAATTCTGTTTTTACCATTTACCTACTCGAGGACGAGCAGGAATTAAGCTTGGGGATGCTGATACGTCTCCAAGGTATCTCTAATTTTTGATTGTTCCATGCTATTATGTTATCAACCTTGGATCTTTTATATGCATTTACATGCTATTTTATATGATTTTTGGGACTAACCTATTAACCTAGAGCCCAGTGCCAGTTTCTAATTTTTTCTCCTTGTTTTAGAGTATCGCATAAAAGGAAAATCAAATGGAGTCCAATTGACCTAAAACTTCACGAAACTTATTTTTGGACCAGAATAAGCCCACGGAGTATCGGAGTTGGACCAGGAGAGTCCCAGGCTGCCCACGAGGGTGGGGGGTGTGCCCACCCCCCTGGGCGCGCCCCTGCCTCGTGGACAGCCCGGAGGTCCACCGACGTACTTCTTCCTCCCATATATACCCATATAAACCTAAAAAATTCGAGGAGCACAATAGATCAGGAGTTCCGCCGCTAGAAGCCTCCGTAGCCACCAAAAACCAATCTAGACCCGTTTCGGCACCCTGCCAGAGGGGGAAATCCCTCTCCGGCGGCCATCTTCATCATCCCGGTGCTCTCCATGACGAGGAGGGAGTAGTTCTCCCTCGGGGGTGAGGGTATGTACCAGTAGCTATGTGTTTGATCTCTCTCTCTCTCTCTCTCTCGTGTTCTTGAGGTGGTACGATCTTGATGTATCACGAGCTTTTCTATTATAGTTGGATCTTATGACGTTTCTCCCCCTCTACTCTCTTGTAATGGATTGAGTTTTCCCTTTGAAGCTATCTTATCGGATTGAGTCTTTAAGGATTTGAGAACACTTGATGTATGTCTAGCGTGGGATGCCCGTGGTGACAATGGGGTATTCTATGATCCACTTGATGTATGTTTTGGTGATCAACTTGCGGGTTCCGTGACCTTGGGAATCTATGCATAGGGGTTGGCACACGTTTTCGTCTTGACTCTCCGGCAGAAACTTTGGGGCACTCTTTGAGGTTCTATGTGTTGGTTGAATAGATGAATCTGAGATTGTGTGATGCATATCGTATAATCATACCCATGGATACTTGAGGTGACATTGGAGTATCTAGGTGACATTAGGGTTTTGGTTGATTTGTGTCTTAAGGTGTTATTCTAGTACGAACTCTAGGGCTGTTTGTGACACTTATAGGAATAGCCCAACAGATTGATTGGAAAGAATAACTTTGAGGTGGTTTCGTACCCTACCATAATATCTTCGTTTGTTCTCCGCTATTAGTGACTTTGGAGTGACTCTTTGTTGCATGTCAATGGAAAATTATATGATCCAATTATGTTATTATTGTTGAGAGAACTTGCACTAGTGAAAGTATGAACCCTAGGCCTTATTTCCTAGCATTGCAATAACGTTTGTGCTCATTTTTATCATTAGTTACCTTGCTGTTTTTATATTTTCAGATTACAAAAACCTTTATCTACCATCCATATACCACTTGTATCACCATCTCTTCGCCGAACTAGTGCACCTAAACAATTTACCATTGTATTGGGTGTTTTGGGGACATAAGAGACTCTCTGTTATTTGGTTGGAGGGTTGCTTGAGAGAGACCATCTTCATCCTACGCCTCCTACGGATTGATAAACCTTAGGCCATCCACTTGAGGGAAATTTGCTACTGTCCTACAAACCTCTGCACTTGGAGGCCCAACAACGTCTACAAGAAGAAGGTTGTGTTGTAGACATCAATGGGGCACTTTCTTAATATGAAATCTGGAAACAAAATCCCTTTTAATAAATAAAAATATATGTATGGGGCACATGGCACATATAGGTCATGTGGCCATTCCCTCTTTGCCAAGTTAAGGGTGTTGCTTTCGGAAATCCGATTCGACTCTTAAGCCAAGACGGCCATCTATGTTGCTTTTCCTTTTCATACTTTCAATTTGTAAAAAAATGTAATAAGATCATCTATAGCCGGGCGCCCCAAACCCGCTCAAACACCTGGGCGGATGGCCCGGTCACAAAAATCCAACCCAAACGGGCTCCTTAAACAGGCCTCAAACGCCCAGGCTGACCTGCACCCCTCATATCCAGCCCAAATATGGGGTGGATATATGGGCGCCTGGGCACGTTCGCCACGTCGGACCCGACAGCCATACCTACACCAAATCCACCAAACCCTTCCTCCTCCTGCCACCGTCCTCCTACCTTTCCCGCGCCCGAGCCCTCGTCGTCCGCCACACTTGCTCCCCATCCTCACCACCGATCCCGATCCACCGCCCTAGATGTCGTCCAGCCCATCCCCGACCGCCGCAACCGTGATTGTGTCCGCCTCGTTCGTTAGTGTCCCTTCCTCGGCTCCGTCATGCAAGGCGGAGAACATCACCTGGAAGATGTGGCGATGCTGGCAACAAGAGAGGGAAGCAGTGGCAGTGTCACAGGAAGGTGCATACATGGACGAGAAGTTGTTCCCCCTGCCCCTCCCAGAACCCCGCATCCCATCCATCCGCCTGCCGACATGAATTACACCGTCGGCCACGTTGGGATAGATGTGGATTTGACGACCGGTTGGGCCATTCCGAAGAGCTTTCCGCCCATGCAGATGTCGGCTGTGGACGTATGTCACTCGACGCAGCTCGTTCGGGCGCGGATGAGCACGGGCACCGGCAGCGCCCGAGCTGCCCATGACCTGTTCGACGGAATGACACAACCATAGTCAGTATGTTTTTGTTGCTCGTGTCCGATCAAAGTTGCATATGGCATGTTCAATGTTTTGCATAGACCGTTAGTTCATTTTGGACATGATGAATGCTTGCAAACCATGATCATCTAGGAGGCGTTCATGTCGAACATGATCTATGACAATGAAGATCCGACCCAAATGGAATACGAATTGGGGGGCACCACATTTGAAGTTGGGACAACATCTGATCCCAATCCGAGCAAGAAGAAGAATATGAAGGGGAAGACGACGAAGGCAAGAGGTCCGATATTCTCAACTTTTGAGCACATCTTGTTGGTCAAAGCTTAGTAGGCCACAACAATGTATCCAATATGCGGCACCGAGCAAAAGGAGAACAAGTATCAGGAGAAGATTGGGAAGGAGTATCACGAACAAAAGGAATATGTGGAGCCGCATCCTATTGTGACCAACCGCAATGTGGCATCTCTCAACATCGATAGGTGATCATTCAAGGGGAAGTGAACAAGTACGCCAAGTACTACCCATGAATGACCAAACGCCCTCAAAGTGGGATGGGAGTGGCAACTCATGTAAGCTCAATTGCATCATCTTGTCATCATTTTCATATGCTTCTTGTGTTTGTATTCTTGTGCTCATACATATGTTGTTTTCTAGTTGGTGGTGGTGACCACTTTGTGGCATGAGACAGAGGAGAAGCCGTTTGCTTTTAGCCATTGTTAGATCATATTAAATGGAGTGCCAAAGTGGACACAACTTATGGCTGATCTCAAGGCCGGGAAGAAGAGGAATGATGGCTCAAGCTTCCACCAATTAATCGTGTTGGACAATGAAGAGGACGATATTTTCGTCAAGAATGGAAGAGCCACCGTGCCAAAGGATATCTGACAAGTCATGGGAAACAAGTGGGAGAAGGCAAGGGCCTCCCGTGATGCCGCGGCTACAAAAATGTCGTCCACATGGACTGGTATTTTTTCGGCAAGGGAGAACAAGAAAGAGGAGAGATACAAGCTCATGTTGGATGCTCAAAAGGAGAGGATGGATTGGGACCGGAAGAGGGAAGAGAAGAAGCTAGAAATTGAGAGAGGGAGAGAGAGAGAGAATATTAAGTTGGAGAAGCAAGATGCGGCGATCAAATGGGAACTTGAGAAGGCCAAGACATTTGAAGAGATTGAGCTTGAGAAGGAGAGGTTGCAACTCACACGGGACGCGGAGGATGTGAAGATCATGTTGGCGGACGACACCCTCTTGGATGAGCATGCAAAGAAGTGTCTTGCAGATAAGAGAAAGGAGATCAACGAGCATAGGGAGTATGAGGTGGCCAGGGCGGCTACGGTAGTAGCGGAGGAGGCCGCCCAGATGTAGGCAGAGCAGGATGCAAGCATGGCCTTAGAGCAGGCGGCATGGATGGCGTCCGACTAGTGATCCGACAAGCAATCGAGGCATCCGTCACGCTCGGATATGGATTTCTTTTGGCATGTCCGGTTTACTGAACTATGGTTTCCTTTGCTCTGTTTTGAACTGTTGAATTCAGATAATTTGTATCATATAATCGACGTGCATGTATTGCATGTATTTGAGGATCCACATTTGAGGTATGTGGATGTGAGGCACACGATATAAGGGGCTGGCAGCCGCGTCTGCCCAGACGGGCCCACGGGCATATAGGTAGCCGGATTTGCCAAGTCCGGCTATAGATGCTCTAAAACTAGCATTTTTTCTTAATGAAAATCCACGAGGTGTTCTCCTTTTTTAGAAAAGGAGGATTACCCCTAGCCTCCGCATCAGAGTGATGCATGCGCCCCCTTTATTAAGAAAAATAACCAAATAGTCTGTGATCCAGTGCAAGCTCGCTCAGAGCTAAAGAAAAATAAAAAAGTATAATATGCCACAATCGGCGACAATAGAACGGGATGACTGAGCATCATCCTATTGCTAGACCACCAACCAAACCGGTTGTAGATCCTATTGCTAGACCACCATCCAAACCGGTTGTAGATATCCCTAGCTACCATCTCCCATCGGGCAAACCCAGTAATGAAAGGCTCCCCGACTTCCACAGGAGTGAGTAACGACCACATACATATCCAAGCAGTGGCCCTGTAGATAGCGTGCAAAATAAATTATACAAGTTTGTATGTTAAAAACCATGACATTTTTACAGTTCCATATAGCTGAAAGTAATGCACATACTTCTATCCGAATATGTCTTGCAATATTTGTCTCTACTCCATTTAGCCATGTCCCAAATAACGTGTGAATACTATTTGTAGGGGTGATATTAAAGGCTATATGAACTGAGCACCATAATAGTTTGGCCAGCAGACAATTGAGAAAGAGGTGTTTGATGGTTTCATCATGGTTACAAAAGCTACATCTTTGACTCCCCTCCCATTTACGTTTTGCCAAGTTATCTTTAGTTAGAATTACCTCCTTGTGAACAAACCACATGAAGACTTTGATTCTTAACGAGACTTTGATCTTACAAATATGAATCAATTTTGAAATCGGACCAGAATCAATTAGGTCCAAATATGTAGATTTCACTTAGAAAAATACCATTCGTAGTTAATTTCTAGGGAAAACTATTAGGATCATCAGATAGGTTCACATCCATCAACCTTCTGCCAGATGTAGCCATGATTCCCATCAGTCTCCTACTAAAGATCTCTAGATTGAATATTTAGAGGGTTGGATGTAACATTGTAGAAACGTAAGCCTCCTTACGTTGAACAATGTTATAGAGACATGGATACTGTGTGGCCAAAGGCGTCTCCCCTAACCACCCATCCTCCCAAAATCTCATCGAATTATCATTTCCAATGATGAATTTAGTTCTATGGAATAAAGTTGCTTTCATTCTCATCAAGCCCTTACAGAAAGGTGAATCATTGGGTCTAACGGTAACCTGGGTCAAGGTCTTAGAGTGTAAGTACTTATTACGTAAATTTTGTACCCACGTGCCTTCGGTCTCCACACAGAGCTTGTACATCCATTTACTGATTAGACATTTGTTCTTTACCTCTAAATTCTCAATCCCAAAGACCAGCCTGGTCCTTTGGCCTACAAATGATGTCCTATTCAGTAAGCCTACCTCTTTATTTCGTCACTCTACCAAAAGAATCATGATCGGTAGAAGTCCAATCTTTTTTGTACCCCTATAGGTACCTCAAAGAAGGACAAGAGGAACATCGACATACTCGTGAGCATTGAGTTTATTAAAATCAGCCGACTTCCATATGACATAAGCTAGCCCTTCTAACAACTTAGTTTCTTTTCAAATCGATCTTAAATACACTTCCATTCCTTATTGGATAGCTTGCGATGGTGAATTGGAATACCCAGATAACTAAATGGTAGGTACCCAGTTCACATCCGAACAATTGTTTTATAAGCATCTTGTTCATCTTTGGCTCTCCCAAAACAAAACAATTCACTTTTGTTAAAATTATTTTTCAATCCCGACAACTATTGGAATAGACATAGCACAAGCTTCATGTTTCTAGACTTTGCCAAATCAAGTTCCATGAATATGATGGTATTATCATCGTATTGTAGTATAGACACTCCACCATCTACTAGATGTGGTACTAGTCCTCCTACTTGGCCTTCCTCTTTAGCTCTTCCTATCATAATTGCCAACATATCCACTACTATGTTGAACAAGATAGGAGACATCGGGTCCCTTGTCTTAGACCCTTGTGCGTCAGGAAGTAGTGACCTACGTCATCATTCACTTTAATCCCGACACTCCCTTTCTTGTACAAATGAATCGACTTGCTTCCTCCAGGAATCATCGAATCCCTTCATACGTAAAGCCTGCTATAGGATCGACCATTTAACTTTATCATGCGCTTTCTTGAAATCCACTTTGAATACCACACTGTCCAGTTTCTTCGAGAGGATCTCGTGAAGTGTTTCATGTAGCATCACCACACCCTCAAGTATGTTTTTGCCCGACATGAATGCCGTTTGAGTTGGTTTCACCACACTATGTGCAATCCACATCGGTCTGTTTATCCCAACTTTATTAAAAAAATAAAGCACACATTAAGCAGACAAATTGGGCAGAACTGCTCAACGTGCACCACCTCCTTCTTTGGCAACAACATTATTGTCCCAAAGTTTAGGTGGAATAGCTGCAGATGGCCACTAAACAAGTCAGTGAACATCGTTACTAGATCAACTTTAATAATGTGGAGTATTTCTTATAAAATTCTACTCAGAAGCCATCCGGGCTAGGCACCTTATTATTCTTCCGTGAAATTGCTTCAAACACCTCTTTATATGTGAGTGGTGCGGATAAAATCTCATTTCCGTCTGTCTCGAGCTGAGGAATATCCCAGATCATGTGCTCGTCCATAGACACAAAATTTTATTCGGGAGCCCCAAATAGTTGTTTATAGTAATTAGAGACATACAATTTTAGGTTCTCGTGTCCTATAGTTGTAACCTCATACTGCTCAAGCTGAAAATTTGTCTTCTTTTTGTGTTTTCCATTTGCGATCATATGGAAAACTGTGCATTGTCGTTCCCTCGGACGATCTTCCGCACTTTAGCTCTAGGTGCCCATTTCATCTCTTCTTCTCTGAGAAGCTCCCGCAGTCTCTGCTCGGCCTCCGTCTTAGATGCCCAATCATCCACATCTAGAAGGGTGGATTCAGCCTTGAGATCAAGCTCATTTATAAGGTGTATAAGCCTATCCTTTTCCACCTTATTAATTCTGCTAACATTTTTAGCCTAGCCCCTCAGGAACTACCTCAAGTGCCTTATCTTATTTTGCCGTCTCTCCATATTCGTCCTTCCTCCTGTGGCCTTAGCCCATTCCTGGGCTATGAGATCAAAGAAGCCCTATCTCTCTCAACCATGCTAATTCGAAAGAGAAGACATTCTTGTTTTTCGCATGCGTCGCCTCCCCAGAGTCAACAAGCAGCAGGGTGTGACTGGAGATCGCTCTTTGTAATGCTTGGACTGTCACCAATGGAAACTTATGTTCCCATTCAATACCGGTGAGAACTCGATACAACTTGTCATAAGTTGGATTCGACATCGTGTTTGCCCAAGTAAACTTTCTGCCTGAGAGTTCTATCTCTCCCAGGTCTAAACTTTTGATAATCTTGTTAAACATAAATGACCATCTGCCATCAAAATTATCGTTATTTTTTATCTCTCCTCCTGATAATGTTTAAATCACCTCCGACCACTATAGGTAATCTCTCATCCCCACAAACCCGCAAAAGGTCGACTAGGAAGTCCGATTTGAGCTCTGGTTGAGCGGCTCCATATACTGCAACTAGTGCCCATTGAAACCCGACAACCTTGGAGCGCACCCTGAATTTGACGACAAAGTCCCCTACCACCACGTTTCGGACTTCTAGCGTCTCGCACTTGACCCCAAGTAAGATCCCACCGGATCTTCCTCTTGGGGGTAGACAATGCCAATCAAAATCAACACCACCAGATAATGTGCCAAGAAATTGTGATGTAAAATTATCCCTACCAGTCTCAAGTAAGGCAATGAAGTCCAACTTATGTTCTAACGATGCTTCCGCCAAAAACTTTCTTTTAGCCAAGTCTGCCAGACCTCTCCTATCACAAAATATTACTTTCATATTTTGTCATGAAATTATTTTGTGGTCCGAATTCTCGCGCTTCTATGTACAATGGATGCACAATATACCTTCCTCTTCCAGGTTCGTTTTGGCTTATCTTGTCTAGCTGCTCGATCCATATAACTGGTATCAGTCTGCACACTCCAATCTAGTTGCATAGGGGTTGTATACCCCTCTAAAACCGTATCCTCATCCTCTTCCTGTAACACAGAGGAGGGTACTAGATCCTCACAAAGGCAATCAAGTGCCCTGATCCCTAGCGCATTAATGTCTGACTCATTCATATGTTTTATCGATGTAATATTGTGAATCATCTCCATGGCTCTCTCAGCCTCTAAGAGCATCTCTAGCCACGCCCCCAACAGGCTCCCCAGGCGACTTTTTCTGTGCCAGTGCTGAAAAAACGCCCAGTCGCATCCCTAGGACGCCGAAATCCGCCGGTTCGGCCCGTTTTTGGGCCCGGCAATCGCAGGCCGAACCCGGCGCACTGGGGGCGCTCGGGGGCCCCAGCGCAAGGGAAAAGCACGTTTGGCCCACACCGTCAGGCGAAAAGTCAAGACTATCTTCCAGATTCACCTCCCACACCCCGCGCTCTCGGTCGCCAACCGACTGATCCCGACATCGACCACCGCCCACCACCGCTAGATAGCCCATTCCCTGCAAGAAAAAGAGTAGAGGTTTCGCTGAGGCAGCCTCTCCAGCATCGGCTGGGCAATTTTCCCGGTGTTCCGGCCGCAGAGGGGCAGTGTAGCGGCGGGTGCGCGCCCACAGCGCCTGCAAGGTGTTCGGCGATTTTCTTGCCTCGGCAATGGACTCGGACGACGAGGAGGAGCTCGCCGCGCTGCTGGAGGAGGAAGCGGATGCCAACGTCCAGGAAAAGGAACATCTCATGGTCCTCGCCGCTCTCGCCAGCTTGCTGGAGAGCAATGAAAAGCCACGGCGAGGTGGCTCGGCGCCGGGGCGGATGAAAGGGAAGAACTGACATCGTCTCGAAGGCTACGACATGCTCTACTCCGACTACTTCGCCGACGCTCCACTGCACAGCGACAAAGTATTTCGGCGTCATTATCTGATGAGTCGAAAGCTTTTCCTAAGGATTGTGATATCCATCCGGGAGTTCGACAACTACTTCAAGTGCAAGAAGGATTGCACCAACAAACTTGGATTCACCTCAATCCATAAGTGCACGACAACATGAGGATGCTTGCATACGAAGCTTCCGATGATTCACTCGACGACTATGGGCGCATGGCCGAGTCCACCACCATTGAGTGTTTCTACAAGTTCTACCGGGCAGTGGTGGAAGTGTTTGGACCGCAATACTTGCGAACACCCAATGCAGAAGACACTGCTCGGATCCTAGCACAGAATGCAGCAAGAGGATTTCCTGGGATGCTTGGAAGCATCGACTGCATGCATTGGAAATGGAAGAACTGTCCATTTGCTTGGCAGGGGATGTACAAAGGCGGTTGCAGTGTGGTACTTGAGGCTGTGACCACACAGGACCTCTGGATTTGGCACTCCTTCTTTGGTATGCCAGGAACTCACAATGACATCAACGTGCTGCAGTGCTCCCCTGTCTTTGCCAAGCTTGTTGAAGGTCATTCTCCTCCGGTGAACTTCGAGGTCAATAGGCGGCACTACAACAAGGGGTACTACCTAGCTGATGGCATCTATCCGAAATGGTCTACATTTGTGAAGACTATCTCAAACGCTGTGCTAGGAGGCAAGAGGTCCCACTTTGCCAAGGTGCAGGAGGCTTATAGGAAGGATGTCGAGCATGCATTTGGTGTGCTCCAATCTCGATTTGCTGTTGTCTGGTACCCTGCTCAGACCTGGTCAAAAGATCAAATGTGGAAGATCATGACTTGTTGTGTCATCTTGCACAACATGATCATCGAGAGCGAGCAGGAAGAGCCAGTGTTTGACACTGAACCATACTACAGGCAGGGTACTCTAGCCGAAATTGATCACCAACTACCGGCAACCTAAACTGCCTACCTCAATATGCGTCAGGAGATCCGAGACCCACAGGTGCATCATCAATTACAGCAAGATCTGGTGGAGCACCTATGAAGGATCAAGGGCGACGCTGCCTCGCTCGACGTGTGATGAAATATGAGTTTTTATTTGTTGAACTATATAATTTGTATTGAAGTATTTTGTTGAACTATTTGATTTTCTGTGATGAACTATGTGATAATTTTTTTACTTAGGTTGAGAATTCAACGCCGAACCACGCTGAATATGGGCCGTTTCTCGCCGATATCAGGCCATATTTGGCAGAAAGTGGGCCGAAAAGCGGCCAGGAATGGGCCGATATCGGCGCCGGGGGCGACGGCTGGATGCCCAACCGCCCCCAGAGCCGACTCTACCGTCGGCTCGCACCAGATGGCGATTTTTATGCCTCCTGTGGAGGGAGTAATGCTACACGTACAAACGAGTTACAAGGTTTTACAAAGAGGGTTAATTTGATTGTTTAACAAGTGGGGAGGCGGCCCACCCCCTCTGAAAATCAGGGGGCAAGTTTATGATTGGTTAGTAGATGAAAAAATCCTAGTCAGCGTGTAATTGCGTGTAACTCTTTATATGTTTAGCATTATTGGGGGGAGGAGGGCAACGGTTGAAGATGCTCTAAGTCTAGTAAGTCATTAACCGATTTAGCTACTTCAACTTTCATGCCTGTCGTGCCCTTAATGCCACCAAGCTTGGCCTCCCGCATGGCACGCCCCAATTGCAGGTCGTCGACATCCATAAGAAGAAGGTCAGCATGTTGCCGGAGAAAAGGACGCTGGCGTCGTCAAGAGGGGTCGGCCAGCAAGCTCGTCCATTGTTGCCTCGTCAAGGCACTATGGAGGAACGTCGTACCCTTCCAGGGCGACGGCTGCATGTTTATATAGCCAGGACATGACTCCTGGTATAGCGTACAAGATCGTTCAGATTACAGGAGACTTGGAGAGAAAGAGATAGAAGTAGTTGGAGAAGATTACAACCATATGGCAACTAACTAGAGATCCTAGTCTATGCGGTTTGGACTCCTCAGCCGAAGCTTATCTCCATCACCTGAACGCTGTCATGTGGACCTGAGGAGGTGCAACATATTTCATTCAACACCCTCCCTTAATCACAACTTTGTCAAGTTGAGATTACGCTTGAATTCTTCAAAGTTTCGTGCGGGCAAAGCTTTTGTGAGTCCATCTGCAACCTGATCTCGAGAATGAACAAATCGAATCTCCAATTGTTTATTGGCAACTCGTTCTCGGACAAAGTGGAAATCAATTTCAATATGTTTTGTCCTTGCATGAAAAACAGGGTTAGCAGATAGATAAGTGGCACCAAGATTATCACACCACAAGCATGGGGCTTGTGTGTTTTTAATACCAAGCTCTCTCAACATGGACTGAACCCAAATGATCTCTGCTGTGGCATTGGCTAAGGCCTTGTATTCAGCTTCTGTGCTGGAACGTGACACTGTGGCTTGTTTCTTTGCACACCATGATATCAAGTTTGGACCAAGAAATACTGCAAACCCACCAGTGGAGCGTCTGTCATCTACACATCCTGCCCAGTCAGAATCAGAGAATGCACTAACAAGTGTGGATGAAGACTTAGTAAAAATAAGTCCAAGATTCATGGTATCTTTCACATATCTCACAGTACGTTTAGCAGCAGTCCAATGATTTTTAGTGGGTGCATGAAGGAACTGACAAACTTTGTTCACAGCAAAGGAAATATCAGGCCGTGTCAAAGTAAAGTATTAGAGTGCTCCTACCAAGCTTCTGTACCTGGTACTGTCATCATGACTCAGAGGTTCCCCTTCTGCAAGTGACAGTTTTTCCGTGCTAGATAGCGGTGTTGGTGAAGGTTTGCATCCTTGTAACCCAACTCTTCTTACCAGATCAACAACATACTTCTCTTGAGAGAGATGCAGACTATCTCCTTGTTTCTTGACCTCAATTCCTAGGAAGAAATGCAAATCTCCTAGATCCTTGAGGGCAAACTCAGCACTCAAATCCTTCAGCAGTCCTGATATGGCTTCATCAGATGAACTTGTGACTATAATATCATCAACATATATAAGAACAAATATTGATGTTTTCAGCTTATTGTAAATGAACAAAGATGTGTCAGACTTAGAAGGAACAAAACCAAGAGCTTGTAATTTCTGACTGAGTCTAGAATACCAGGCCCTGGGAGCTTGCTTCAATCCATATAGAGCTTTGTCAAGCTTGCATACATGAAAAGGCTTGTTTTTGTTTTCAAACCTAGGAGGTTGTTTCATATATACTTCCTCTTCCAGAACGCCATGAAGGAACGCATTCTTGACATCTAGCTGACGAAGACTCCATCCCCTGGAAACAGCAATAGAGAGCACAAGACGAATAGTTGCAGCTTTAACAACAGGACTAAAGGTGTCCTCGTAGTCACTGCCGTACCGTTGTTTAAACCCTTTTGCAACTAGTCTGGCTTTGTAGCGATCTACAGTTCCATCAGATTTCCTCTTTACTATGAAAACCCACTTGCAATCGATCAAATTTTTACCTTGCCGTGGAGGAATCAAGTGCGATGTTTTATTTTTCAGAAGGGCCATGTGTTCTTCTTCCATGGCCTTTTTCCACTTTGTATCACTGAATGCCTCCCCAAGAGAACGTGGTTCACCATCTATGGAGCAGGCAAGACCAAACTTTGTTATTTGCTTATAATTAACCGGTTTAGTTAAACATTTTTGGAGACGTGTGCGTGAAGCAACAGGAGGTGCAGCAGAGAGATCCGGCGCAGGAAATCCCGCTGCGGATGGGACAAGAGCAGCAGATCCCGAGATAGACCCCCCTGCACTGACCGCCTCGTCTGCATCCAAGCCAGACGGATTGTCTGTGGCATATGGAGCGTGAGGCGTGAGGGTCGAGGTAGAACGCGGCGCAGAAGATCCGAGGCTGCGGGACAAATCCATCGCAGGCCCATCATGCCGCGATGATGAGGGGGCCCAGCCGAATCCGAGCCGGATCGCGCGCCAGGATCGGTATTGGTGCCCGTGTCCGCGCCCGCGCCTGGCACCAGACGAGCCTGCGCCCCGGTCGGCGGACGGTTCTCGTAGTGGAGGGGCCCAGCAGTGGCCCAGCGGGTCTCGGTGCGCCGCGTGGGGGCGTCCGAGTGGTGCGGGCCGGAGGGAGCATCCAGGCCAGGAGCGGGGCGCCTCGTGGCGGATGGGGATCCGCGACGGACAGGTGACACGGAATCCTGCATGCTGCCGTCCTGGCGCGGGCCAGATCCCGAGGTCGATCCGCTGGCAGGCTGCAGGGGAATCGATCCCGAGGAGGATCTTCTCCCCAACTCAGGACACATAAAATGTGTCGTGTTGGGGGCGATTTCTGCACCATTTTTGCTGATTTCTGCACCTGTTTCTTCACAGCTATCATCATCTGCATCATCACACAACTCAGAGACGTGGTTATAAGCATTAGTCAGCATTGAGTCACTACAATTATTTTCCCCTTGTGTGATGCCAGTGAGGCTAGAGGGCAAGAGAAGTATCTCTTTGCGAAGGAGAGCTCCGGCATTTGGGTGAAGATCAGAAAATGGAAATTTAGTCTCAACAAAAACAACGTCTCAAGAGATGTAGATGTGACCAGTAGAAATATCAAGGCACTTGACACCTTTGTGTTGAGCGCTATAGCCAAGGAAAACACACTGTTTAGATCGAAACATGAGCTTTCGAGAACTGTAGGGACGAAGGTTGGGCCAACAAGCACAACCGAACACACGGAGAGTGGTATAGTCCGGTTTAGTGTGGAGAAGACGCTCAATAGGAGTTTCATAGTTGATTACACGACTAGGTAGCATGTTGATGATGTGAACAGCCGCAAGAAAAGCCTCGTCCCAAAACTTAAGGGGCATGGAGGCACCAGCCAACAGTGCTAGACCAACTTCAACTATGTGTCTGTGTTTGCGTTCAGCAGACCCGTTTTGCTGGTGAGCGTGTGGACAAGATACATGATGAGATATGCCAATTTTCTGGAAAAAAAAGAGTTCAACTTCTCGTACTCTCCACCCCAGTCAGATTGGAGAGCAAGAATTTTGCAATCAAATTGGCGTTCAACAAGAGCTTGAAAGTTGAGAAAAACTTGAAACGCATCGGATCGCTTCTTAAGAAGATAAATCCAGGAAAATTTGCTATAGTTGTCAATGAAACTCACATAATACGTGTGTCTACCAATAGAGGAGGGGGCAGACCCCCACACATCAGAGAAAACAAGTTGCAAAGGCTTGGTAGAGATACTGGTAGAAACTGGATAGGGTAACTGGTGGCTTTTAGCCTTTTGACATGAATCACAAACTGTTTCAACATCACGCTCTCCAACATATGGGAGCTTATTTTTCCTAAGCAAACGCTCAACTAAAGAAAAAGATGCATGTCCTAGACGATCGTGCCATCGTGTTGAAGACACTTTGGTGGCACTAAACACTTGTTTATTGAGTCTTCTAATCTCCGGGATCAAAGGGTAAAACCCACGAACGCATCTACCTCGATAGAGCACCTTCTTCGTTGCCTGATCCTTGATCAAAAAGAAGTAAAGGGTGAAACTCAAGAAAGACATGATTGTCAATAGCAATGCGATGGACTGAAAGAAGACTTTTTGAAGCGCTAGGGACATGCAAAAAAAATTCTAAGATGGATATGCTGATGAGGGGTTTTAACAATTGAGTGACCAACGTGACTAATTTTCATACCTTCTCCACTTGCCATGTGGATGTGATCTTTGCCACGGTATTTCTCGCGCATGGTCACCTTCTCCAGCTCACCGGTGATGTGGTTCGTGGCGCCGCTATCGACGTACCAGTTGGTGTCGACGCCGTAGGAGCCATCAGCAGCTCCGACCACCTTCTCATCCTGGGATGAATCATCTTCATCTTCCTCAAAGCGATACCAGCAGTCCTTTGCCGAGTGACCCAGCTTGCCACGGATTTGGCACCTGATCGTGTCAGGGCGCGATCTGTTGTTGGAGCTTCTATTGCGCCGGCCTCTGTTGTTGGAGGAGGAAGGCCGGCCGCCACACATGTTGTTGTTGGCGCCGCTGCTGGCGCCCCTGCCCTTGCCGTTCCGTGGTGGCCCACAGTAACGAGAGCCCCCGCTTCGGCCGCGGGTGGCGATGTTGGCAGATGACTTGAATCCGCTGCCCACGCCTTGGAGCAGAGTCACCCTCTGATCAAAGTTGCTCATCTGCCCGAACAACTCGTCGAGGGTGATCGGAGTGGTTCTGGCGTCAAGAGCAGACACCAGCGGCTGGTACTCCATGTCAAGCGCATTGAGGATGTAGGAGATGAGCTCACCATCCTGCAGCGGCTTGCTAGCCGCGGCGAGCTCGTCGGCGAGTCCCCGCATGTGCGCAAGAAGGTAGCCACCGACTGCGTCCCCTTTTGCGCGTTGGTGAGGGCAGCACGGATGTTGTTGATGCGGGACAGCGACGTCGACGAGAACATGCTCGCCCACACTGTCCAGAGCTCTCGTGCATGCGCGATGGAGGTCACCTGCACTAGCACTTCTTTTGATAGGTTATTCAGAAGATACCCAAGTACATGCTGGTCCTCTCGAAACCAGACGGCATGAAGAGGATTGGGGATGGTTTCCTCCTTTCCATCCTTGTCCTTGCTGACGACGAACTCGGCCGGCTCCGCCATGCTTCCATCAACGTACCCGAAGACTCCAGCTCCTCTCAACTGCGGCGTGATCTGGGTGCGCCATAGGACGTAGTTGGTGCGGGTGAGGCGCTCGGTGATCTGGCCGGAGAGAGGGGAGGAAGCGGCGGCGGATGAGGCCATGGCAGGAGGTTGTGGTGGAGAGGAGGGCTAGATGAGAAGAGTCAGGCTCTGTATACCATGTGGAGGAACGTCGTACCCTTCCGGGGCGACGGCTGCGTGTTTATATAGCCAGGGCGCGATTCCTGGTATAGCGTACAAGATCGTTCAGATTACAGGAGACTTGAAGAGAAAGAGATAGAAGTAGTTGGAGAAGATTATAACCATATGGCAACTAACTAGAGATCCTAGTCTATGCGGTTTGGACTCCTCAGCCGAAGCTTATCTCCATCACCTGAACGCTGTCATGTGGACCTGAGGAGGTGCATTTCATTCAACAGGCACATCACACTAATTAAGGCGTGTGCGTTGTCTCATCCATTGTTGTTGTCCTCACCGAGGTGGAGAGTACCTTCATTAGAATAAGAGCACGCGAGTCCGGCGAGACTTGCAGTATAAAATGTTGATAAAGGACAGAGCAATGTGACGCAACGGATACTGGCTTCTTTCCTGGAAGCTGCAAGCCAGTCCGCAACGAACCCCGGCGATACTATATCCTTCTACTCGTCTCGCTGCTGCATGTAAGGGAGAGTACGCCACCAACCATGGCCGGTCGAGCAGCGACGTCTCCGCCTGCTTCGCCGCCGCCAGGCGAGCAGTTCGCGGAGGTGGTGGTGGTGCGACACGGCGAGACGTCGTGGAACGCCTCCCGCACCATCCAGGTCTGTCCACTTACCTCCTCCACCATCGATCTTCTCCGGCTGACAGAGAGCCGTCTCCCCAAATCTCGTGCTCGCAGGGGCAGATGGATCCGGAGCTGAACGAGACCGGCAGACGACAGGCTCTCGTGGTACGTACGCTCTCGAGTCTCGACAGAAATACTCCGATAGCAAAATACTTGATCACTTATCAGGACCTCTCTCTGAATTTGGATCCTAAGGTTGCCCGTCGGCTGTCGAGGGAAGCCAAGCCAGCTGCCGTCTACTCCTCCGACCTCAAGCGCGCCGCCGAGACCGCGCAAACCATAGCCACAGCCTGCGGCGTATCCTCTGTACGTATGTGGCTGGCGTTCCATCTCAGCTAGTTGCTGATTGCTGAGTCCATGGATGCTTTTCTTGATCGGCTCATGACATGAGCTGCTTGGTTTCAGCTGGTGCTGGATCCAGCGCTGAGGGAGAGGCACATGGGGGATCTCCACGGCGTGGTATTCGACGACGCCGTCAGAAGGAGCCCTGAGATCTTCTCTTCTTACTCGAGGACCCATGAAATCCCCGTAACTTCCATGCTTCCGTCTGAATTTTCTCAGCTATTCTGCTCTGTTCTGCCATTTCTCGCATGGAAATTATCCTGGCATCGCGTCGAAATATCTGTTCCATCGCATTCTCCATCTTTGTAGGGTGGTGGGGAGAGCCTCGATCAGCTATCCAAGAGGTGTGTCTCGTACCTGAACACGGTGGCTGAGAAGCACAAGGGTAAGCAGCAATCCTCACCCTGACACCACAGATTTTGTCCCTGGGCATCGGAACAGTTGCCGCTGAGAAGAAAGGAAGATCTGATTTCTGTTTTACTTGTGCTGCGTTGACAGGGGAGCGGGTGATCGTGGTCACCCATGGCGCCAGCACGGAGGAGCTGTGCATACACGCCGACCCGACCAGCCCGGTGCGTGGGAAGCTCTACAACACTTCGATCTGCGTCTTCCGTATCGGCGGCGGCGAATGGATCCTCGAGAAGGCCGGCGACGTCGGCCATCTCGATCAAGGTGAATTCCTTGAGGACGCATTTGGCGGCGATGGTGTATCTGCGTGACAGTACTGCTGTTGCCCTTTCGCCGACGCATTCATCAGCAATCTACAGACTGCAGCTCACGCAAAGCCAGTTCGACCGGCCAATGTTATTTCACAGACGTGTTATTAACTCACGCAAAGCCAGTTCGACTGGCCAATGTTATTTCACTGACGTGTTATTAATTCATCCTCGGTGAAACAATAAATGATCTAATTAATACTCTATGGAGAGACGCTGCAGTTGGTTTTAAACTGTTTACTATTGTTGCTACTACTCTATCCAGACACGCGTTTTTAGTTAAACATATATTATATGCCCTCAAATATATCATTGAATTCATCGCCAAATGAAAATACTCCATTGATAGACAGGTTACACAGACAAAAGTTTCATAGAGAGATGATTTTTGATTTTGAAATCCAATTCGTAGATTTGTCTCAAACCTTGATACATGATTTTCCGTTTAATAATAACTGGGCCAAGAAAAACTTCCTTGTTATAAGATTTTTTTACTAGCAACAACTTAAGCCCACTTCCTCTAAGATTAATAACATACACATATCCCTAGACTATATTATTACCTTCAATCCTTCATAGTGGGTAGTAACATAGGTGTGGTGTCATGTAAAACTCCATTTATTAGGTTATAGACTCATACTGCATTGAGACATGTGATATTACAGTATTAGCTAAGTTACTAGAACTACCTCTCTCTTCATTAACTCATTGCCACATAGACAAATTTGCTGAGTTGGACTTGAAGTTACTGCTGAAGTTACTCCCACTGTGGCTAGTCTAAAGAAAACAGCTTACGCCCACATGTAGATATGGTGGTCTACTTTTGGGGTTGATGCTGATAGATACTTGGCCCGTGGGTATGAGAAAACAGGAGTACTTTCGGTAAGATCATGTTACCGTATCTCGGTTACAACGAAAAAACTGCGAGAGGATTGGTTAGAAGGTAGGCCAAGTTCAAGCTCGAGCCGCTCAGAGAAGGCGTGGACAACCTTATGGAAGATTAAAGTTCCGTCAAAAATACATGTGTTTGTGTGGTGGCTAGCCCAGCGATCCATGCCGTCAGGAGCAGTGTTGTACCATCGAAAGATGGCTACTTCAGCAAGGTGCGAACTATGTGGTGCAGAGAAAGACACATGGCGACACTCATTACTTGACTGCACCATGGCGAGATGCGTGTGGGCACTCGTCGACGACTCACTTACAGAGCATATGAGCATGACAACGTGCCCAAAAGCGAAGGAATGGCTATTTCACATGCTTGAAATGCTACCACATGCAAAATTCACAAAGCCCATCATTACTTTGTGGGCAATTTGGAGCGCAAGATGGAAAGCAATCCACGAATCGATCTTCCAGAGCCCGGAGGCAATTCATGGTTTCATCATGAGATATCTAGCAGACCTGGACATCATCGCAGACGCTTCACAGAAGTAAGGTACAACTATGCCACTGTCAGTGCAGGTGCCAAAGTGGATCCCTTCAATGGAAGGTATGGTCAAAATTAATGTAGATGGAGGAATAGCGAAGAACAACTGTTGCAAGGGTGCGGCAGCCGCCGTGTGCTGAGACGCCCAAGGAGTTTACCTTGGCTCGTCTGCATGCATCATTGACAGTTGTGATGACCCCGGAATGCTTGAAGCAATGTCATGTTTGGAGGCTTTTTCCCTCGCGGCCGATTTGAACCTTCGAAGGCTTAAACAGATTAATGGAGGAAGTAAAGCTATCTACAACCAGATTCTACATGAGATCAACATCCGTCGTCAGGAGTTTGAAGAGGTCCGGATTATTCATGAATGCAGAATGTCCAATATGGAGGCTCACAATTTTGTAAAAAGCCTTGTATCATTAGCTCATGGTCGATATAACTCGCTACTGCAGCCTGCTACTTCTTGAGCTTACGTTGGTTTTTCCCTTGAAGAGGAAAGGGTGATCCAGCAAAGTAGAGATAAATATTTCCCTCGGTTTGAGAACCAAGGTATCAATCCAGTAGGAGACAATGCACAAATCACCTAATACCTGCACAAACAATCAAACAACTTGCACCCAACGTGATAAAGGGGTTGTCAATCCCTTCACGGTTATTTGCAAAAGTGAGATCTGATAGAGATAGATGAAACTAAACAAACGATAAAGAAAATATTTTTGGTTTTTGGTTTATAGATCGAAAAGTAAAAGAATGCAAAAATAGTAGATCGGAAACTAATATTGTAGATCGGAAACATGTATGATAGAAAATAGACCTGGGGGCCATAGGTTTCACTAGGGGCTTCTCTCATGGTAGCAAATAATATGGTGGGTGAACAAATTACTACCGAGCAATTAATAGAAAAGCGCAAAGTTATGACGATATCTAAGGTAATGATTGTGAAATATAGGCATCACGCCCGTGTTAAGTAGACCAAAATGATTCTGCATCTACTACTATTACTCCACACATTGACTGACTCCTATCTGCATCTAAAGTATTAAGTTCATGAAGAACAGAGTAACACATTAAGTAAGATGACATGATGTAGATGAATTAACTCAAACAATATGATGAAAACCCTATATTTTTATCCTCGATGGCAACAATACAATAAGTGACTTGCTGCCCCTACTGTCACTAGAAAAGGACACCGCAAAATGGAACCCAAAGCTAAGCACTTCTCCCATTGCAAGAAAAACCAATCTAGTTGGCCAAACCAAACCGATAATTCAAAGAGAATTACAAAGATATCAAAACATGCATAAAAAAATTCAGAGAAGATTCAATTAATATTCATAGATAAGCTGAGCATAAATCCACAATTCATCGGATCTCGACAAACACACCACAAAAGAGCATTAAATCGGATAGATCTCCAAGAACACCGATGTAATACCCCGGATGTAATTTACCTTATATGTATCCCAACTCTTGCCGTTTCCGGCACTAAGTTATTTTATTTCCTCAGGTTCAGGTTTTGTCTCCGTGTATTTGTTGCCTTTGTCATGCATCTCATATCATGTCATCATGTGCATTGCATTTGCATACGTGTTCGTCTTATGCATCCGAGCATTTTCCCCGTTGTCCGTTTTGCATTCCGGCGCTCCTATCTCCTCCGGTGCCCCTTTCTACCTATTTTCGTGTGTGGGGGTTAAACATTTCCGGATTGGACCGAGACTTGCCAAGCGGCCTTGGTTTACTACCGGTAGACCGCCTGTCAAGTTTCGTGCCATTTGGACTTCGTTTGATACTCCAACGGTTAACCAAGGGACCGAGAAGGCCTCGTGTGTGTTGCAGCCCAACACCCTTCCAATTTGGCCCAAAACCCACCTAAACCCTCTCCATAACCTAGAGCGTTCGATCATGATCGCGTGGCCGAAAACCACACTCCATTTGGAGCCTCCTAGCTCCCTCTATGCCTATATATAGATCCCCTCTCGAAATTCCCGGATCCCCTCCTACCCTAAACCCTTGCCCCGCTCCCTCTCCGCCGCCGGACAAAAATCGCCGGGCCGGACACGTCCGACCCGCGCCGCCTCCGCCACGTGGCACGCCGCCATTCGCCCGCCCGGCGCCCACATCGCCGAAGCCCGCCGGGCCCGTGGCCGGCCC
>NC_041388.1:254705509-254719370 GCF_002162155.2 Triticum dicoccoides
GCCTCCGCCGCCCGCCAGCTCGACTCCGGCCGCCGCCTCCCTCACCGACCGCCGCCACCGTCGCCGAACTCCGCCGCAGCACCTACCTCGCCGCCGTGGAGGCCGCGCGGTGCCCGAGCCGCACCACCTCGCCGTCCGGCCTCTCCCTCCCACGCGCCGGCGAGCGCCGCGAAGTCCGGCCACCGCGCTGCTCGTCCCCTCCGGCGAGCTACAATGCAACGGCGGCGAACCTCGAGATTCGTTCCGGCCAGATCCAGATCTGGATCTGAAACTTCTCGGTTGACCTTTTTACCTCCGAACCCTAATCTTTTTCCAAACTTTGGCATGATATAACTCTCTCATCGTAGATCCGATTTGTGCGTGTAGCATATCAAAATGTTTGTCTCAGAGAGTACATCATTTCATCTCATTGCATCATTTTCATCTGAGCTCATCTTGATGCCCGAAATGCTATTGGAAGAGGGCTATGTGATAAAATTGCCAGATCTGTTTCATCAATTAGATATTTGTCATTTTTGCCATGATTAATGTGTGCATGATATGCTCCTGAGCTCTACATGAGTTTTGTTATGTGACATGCCATCTTTACATAGGTGCTTACCATGTATTTTTGTGATATTTGTGGTGACTAGCACAAGCTTGCAAAGTAGTGCATTCGATAATGCTGATTTCAGGGACTTCGAAGTTCACCAAGTCTTTGTCTTGATTTTGTCATGATGCCATATGTTCATGTTGTTTCCTAGTGATCCGTGCCTCTTTTGAGGATGATCAGTAAGGATGATTTTTTAACATTGTGTTGCTCTATCCATCCATGTCTTTGTTTGCATTTATGGAGCACCCTAACTTGAGTCAAACGAGCTCTACTTTTGCTATTTCGTGATTCCTGACAGATTGTTGACTTGTTAGCGATTTTGCCGAGGATGTTGTTAATTGATCCGTGCATGCTATGTTGTTGTTCTTGCCATGTAAAGCTTCTATGATATGTATTCTCGATGGGTGTATGCTTATTTTGTCATGCCATGCTCTTTAGTGAGTGCATCGAGCTCGTGGACATGCCTACTCGTTAACTGATTTGCATGCTCCAGTTTTTCACCAAGTCTGAGATCTGATTATGTTTTTGCCATGTTCACATGCTTGCAATTGTATTTTCTGATCCCTTTTGGCTCAAGGTAACAAAGGGACTTTTGTTAAGTGCTTTGAGTATCTTCATGCCATGCCTTGCTTTGCCATGTTAAGTTCCCGTAGCATATAGTTTTCATGCTCTAAGGTGTGCTTCCTAATGTTAAATTCCAGAGTTGTGTTGATTTCACTAAGTCTGAAACCTGTTATCATTTGCACTTTTTCCATGCTTGTTTGAACCTGTTAATGGATGAATTAGCTGTAGCTCAGTGTTCATCTTTTGTCACACATCATGAATGGATACCTGCCATGTATTTTGTTGTCATGTTTGTGTATTGTAGCATAATTATCTTGATGCTTTTGGATGGCTACTTGCTGATTATCGCAGACCGGTGCCATATTTGTTTTGCTTGCCATTTCCAAACCGTGCATCCGATTCCGGTGATCTTTATATCGATTTCAACCGAAATCACCTCACCTTTCCAGTGGCACTCTTGGATTTCCATGTTGAGGCCAGGTTCAATCATTCCTTGTCAAATCTTGCATATGCATCACATATCGCATCTCGCATAGCATACCATGTTTGCATCATGTTGTTCGAGCATTGCACGTGGTTGATTGTGTTCCTTTTGCTTGTTTGTCTTGTTTGGGTAGAGCCGGGAGAAGAGTTCGCTAATGAGGAGCCCATTGAGTTTGCTTACGAGGATCAAGTCAACTCTGACAACTTTGTAGGCAAGATGATCATATTCTCGAAATCACATCTATCTTTGCTTGCTAGATGCTCGCTCTTTTGCTATGCCTATGCTACGATGCCTACCACTTGGTTATCATGCCTCCCAAATTGCCATGTCAAATCTCTAACCCACCATGTCCTAGCAAATCGTTGATTGGCAATGTTACCGCTTTTCTCAGCCCCTCTTATAGCGTTGCTAGTTGCAGGTGAAGATTGGAGATCGTTTATTTTTGGAACATTGTTTATTATTGGGATAACACCATATTATCTTGTTTATCTTAATGCACCTATATACTTGGTAAAGGATGGAAGGCTCAGCCGTTTGCCTAGTGTTTTGTTCCACTCTTGTCGCCCTAGTTTCTGTCATATCGGTGTTATGTTCCCAGATTTTGCGTTCCTTACGCGGTTGGGTTATAATGGGAACCCCTTGACAGTTCGCCTTGAATAAAACTCCTCCAGCAATGCCCAACCTTGGTTTTACCATTTGCCACCAAGCCTCTTTTTCCCTTAGGTTTCCGGAGCCCGAGGGTCATCTTTATTTAACCCCCCGCCCCCGGGCTAGTGCTCCTCTGAGTGTTGGTCCAAACTAGTGCCCCTTGCAGCGCCACCTCGGGGAAACTCGAGGGCTGGTTTTTAGTTGTACGGATTGCTTATCCGAGTGTGCCCTGAGAACGAGATATGTGCAGCTCCTATCGGGATTTGTCGGCACATTTGGGCGGTGTTGCTGGACTTGTTTTACCATTGTCGAGGATGTCTTGTAAAACCGGGATATCGAGTCTGATCGGAATGTCTCGGGAGAAGGAATATCCTTCGTTGACCGTGAGACCTTGTGATGGGCTAAGTTGGGACTCCCCTGCAGGGATTTGAACTTTCGAAAGCCGTGCCCGCGGTTATGGGCAGATGGGAATTTGTTAATGTCCGGTTGTAGATAACATGAAACTTAACTTAATTAAAATGAATCAACCGCATGTGTAACCGTGATGGTCTCTTCTCGGCGGAGTTCGGGAAGTGAACACGGTGTTGGAGTAATGTTTGACGTAGGTTGTTCTAGGATCACTTCTTGATCATAGTTCTTCGTTCGTGCTTTGCCTTCTCTTCTCGCTCTCTTTTGCGAACAGGGTAGCCACCATATATGCTAGTCGCTTGCTGCAGCTCCACATATTACCTTGCCTTACCTATAAGCTTAAATAGTCTTGATCGCAAGGGTGCGAGATTGCTGAGTCCCCGTGACTCATAGTTTACTTCCAAACCAAATGCAGGGACTGATGATACCGTTCCAGATGATGCGCTTGAGCTCAAGTGGGAGTTCGATGAAGACTCTCGCCGTTACTATGTGTCTGTCCCAGATGATCAGTAGTGGCGCTGTGACGCCCCCGATTTGACCGTACACTAATCATGCACGCAAATGTGTACGATCAAGATCAAGGACTCACGGGAAGATAGCACAACACAACTCTACAAATAAAATAAGTCATACAAGCATCATATTACAAGCCAGGGGCCTCGAAGGCTCGAATACAAGAGCTCGATCATAGACGAGTCAGCGGAAGCAACAATATCTGAGTACAGACATAAGTTAAACAAGTTTGCCTTAAGAAGGCTAGCACAAACTGGGATACAGATCGAAAGAGGCGCAGGCCTCCTGCCTGGGATCCTCCTAACTACTCCTGGTCGTCGTCAGCGGGCATCACGTAGTAGTAGGCACCTCCGATGTAGTAGGAGTCGTCGTCGACGGTGGCGTCTGGCTCCTGGACTCCAGCATCTGGTTGCGACAACCAGAATGAAAGGAAAGGGGGAAAAGGGGGAGAAAGCAACCGTGAGTACTCATCCAAAGTACTCGCAAGCAAGGAGCTACACTACATATGCATGGATATCAAATGGAGTAAGGGTATCATATGTGGACTGAACTGCAGAATGCCAGAATAAGAGGGGGATAACTAATCCTTTCGAAGACTACGCTTCTGGCAGCCTCCGTCTTGCAACATGTAGCAGAGAGTAGACTGAAGTCCTCCAAGTAGCATCGCATAGCATAATCCTAATCGATGATCCTCCCCTCGTCGCCCTGTGAGAGAGCGATCACCGGTTGTATCTGGCACTTGGAAGGGTGTGTTTCATTAAGTATCCGGTTCTAGTTGTCATAAGGTCAAGGTACAACTCCAAGTCGTCCTGTTACCGAAGATCACGGCTATTCGAATAGATTAACTTCCCTGCAGGGGTGCACCACATTCCCCAACACGCTCGATCCCATTTGGCCGGACACACTTTCCTGGGTCATGCCCGACCTCGGAAGATCAACACGTCGCAGCCCCACCTAGACCAACAGAGAGGTCAGCACGCCGGTCTAAACCTAAGCGCCCAGGGGTCTGGGCCCATCGCCCTTAGCACACATGCACGTTGCGTGGGCGGCCGGAAGCAGACCTAGCCTAGTGGCGTTCCAGTCCAATCCAGCGCACGCCGCTCCGTTGCTGACGTCACGAAGGCTTCGGCTGATACCATGACGCCGGGATACCCATAACTACTCCCGCGTAGATGGTTAGTGCGTATAGACCATATGGCCAGACTCAGATCAAATACCCAGATCTCGTTAAGCGTGTTAAGTATCCGCGAACGCCGACCAGGGCCAGGCCCACCTCTCTCCTAGGTGGTCGGAACCTGCCCTGTCGCTCCGCCTCAAAGATCCACTCGCGGGTGCTCCTCAAGTCGACCCGTCTTTAGTCACCACATGTATCATGTATAAAGTATATAGTATATACCTGTGATCAACTCCCGAGTGATCACGGCCCGATAGTATAGCATGGCAGACGGACAAGGATGTAGGGCCACTGATGATAAACTAGCATCCTATACTAAGCATTAGGATTGCAGGTAAAGGTAACAACAGTAGTAGCAAGGACAGGCTATGCATCAGTATAGGATTAACGGGAAGTAGTAACATGCTACGCTACTCTAATGCAAGCAGTATAGAGAAGAGTAAGCGATATCTGGTGATCAAAGGGGGGGCTTGCCTGGTTGCTCTGGCAAGAGAGAGGGATCGTCAACACCGTAGTCGTACTGGGTAGCAGCGGCGTCGGTCTCGGTGTCTAGCGAGAGAAGAGGGGGGAGAAACAATAAATATTTAAGCAAAGATATGCATAGCGATGCATGACATGACAAGTAGCGGTGCTAGGGGTGCCCTATCGCGGTATGACAGTGTAGGGTATTCATCGCGAAGACGATCCTCGCATTCCCAGGTGGCTTCATCTTCAGAGTGATTCGACCACTGGACTTTGAGGAATTTGATCGCCTTCTGACGTGTGCGGCGTTCAGCTTGGTCAAGAATGCGGACCGGATGCTCTTTATAAGAGAGGTCCTCGCATTCCCAGGTGGCTTCGTCTTCAGAGTGATTCGACCACTGGACTTTGAGGAATTTGATCGCCTTCTGACGTGTGCGGCGTTCAGCTTGGTCAAGAATGCGGACCGGATGCTCTTTATAAGAGAGGTCCTGTTGTAATTCGAGCACTTCATGATCCACCGCTCGGATCGGATCCTTGAAGCAACGGCGGAGTTGTGACACATGGAACACATCGTGAACCTGAGAAAGGTTCGGCGGAAGCTCCAGTTGATATGCCACTTTTCCATGCCTTTCGAGAATAGTGAAGGGACCGATATAGCGAGGAGCTAGCTTGCCCTTGATCCCGAAGCGGTGAGCACCCTTCATTGGTGTAACTCGAAGATAAGCCTTTTCGCCAGGATGATAGACCATGTCTTGGTGATGACGGTCATACTGACTTTTCTGACGTGACTGAGCAGTCTTGAGATTCTCGCGAATAATGTGAACTTGTTCTTCGGCCTGTTGGATAATATCCGGACCGAAGAGTGGACGTTCCCCAGTTTCAGACCAGTTCAGAGGGGTTCGACACTTTCGTCCATATAGCACTTCGAAGGGGGACATCTTCAGACTAGCTTGATAGCTATTATTATAAGAGAACTCGGCATATGGAAGAGATTCCTCCCATTTCTTGCCGAATGATATTACACAAGCTCGAAGCATGTCTTCAAGAACTTGGTTGACACGTTCAACCTGTCCTTGCGACTGAGGATGGAACGCAGTACTGAACGACAGATGAGTCCCCATAGCTTCTTGGAAACTTGCCCAGAATCTTGAAGTGAATAAGCTGCCACGGTCCGAACTGATAACCAGTGGAATACCGTGAAGTGAAAAAATTCTGGACATGTAGAGAGTAGCAAGCTGACTAGCAGTGATTGTCTCTTTGACCGCCAAAAAATGGGCAACTTTGGAAAGCCGGTCAATGACGACAAGAATAGCATCATTACCTTTCTGCGATTTGGGAAATCCAGTGACGAAGTCCATCTCAACATGGTCCCATTTCCATTCAGGAATAGAGATAGGTTGCAGAGTTCCAGCAGGCCTTTGATGCTCTGCTTTGATTCGGCAATAAACATCACACTCAGCAACATAACGAGCAATGTCCTGCTTCATATTAGACCACCAGAATCTTTGACGAATATCCTGGTACATCTTTGTACTACCAGGATGGATGGACAGAGGCGTATCATGAGCTTCTTGCATAACCCTTTTAGTCTTATCCAGGTTTTTCTTCGAACATGGTACCACTAGGCGGCCTTTGAAATACAAGGCGCCATCGTCAGCAACAGTGAAGAATGAGGGCTTTCCTTTTTTGAGGTCGCGCTTAATCTTGAGGACTTCATCGTCACATTTCTGTATCCATTTGATGGTGTCCACAAGATCTGGTTTCGCAACCAGGGTATTGAGAGAACCCTTGGAAACAACATGGATGTTCCGTTTGGGGAAACCTTCGGGAGGGGAGCGAGTGATCCCGGAGGAACAATATGGAGGTTCAGCCTTCTAAATTCTTCGGCAAGCGAGGGCTGAACTTTGTGGACCTGGAGGTGGTTGCAGTAAGACTTGCGGCTCAAGGCATCAGCCATTACATTAGCCTTGCCGGGGGTATAGGATATACCCACGTCAAAGTCTGCAACAGTCTCCATCCATCTTTGCTGGCGTAGGTTCAAATCTGGTTGAGTAAACAGATACTTCAGACTTTGATGGTCGGTGAAGATCTCGCAATGATTACCGAGAAGGTAATGTCACCACTGCTTCAGTGCATGAATGACAGCAGCAAGTTCGAGGTCGTGAACCGGGTAGTTTTCTTCGTGAGGGCGCAGTTGACGAGAGGCATAAGCAATCACTCTGCGCTCCTGCATTAGGACACAGCCTAATCCTTGGCGGGAAGCGTCGCAGTAAATGACGAAGTCCTTCTTAGTATCAGGTGGTGCAAGCACGGGGGCAGAAGTCAACTTGTCTTTGAGCGCCTACAAACTTTCCTGACACTTGTCTGTCCAGTCAAACTTGACACCCTTATGCAACAAATTAGTCAGAGGCCTGGCAATCTTGGAGAAGTTCTCGACGAATCGACGGCAATAGCTGGCGAGACCGAGAAAACTTCGGACTTGCTTCACATTCTTCGGAGGAGTCCAATCGAGAATAGCCTGAACTCATTCAGGGTTGACGGCAATACCATCTTTGGAGATGACATGCCCAAGATAGGTTACTTCGGGGAGCCAGAATTCACACTTGGAATACTTAGCATATAGCTGATGCTCCCGAAGCTTTTCCAGCACAAGATGAAGATGTTCAGCATGTTCCTCCTTGTTCTTGGAAAATACGAGGATATCGTCCAAATAAACCACGACGAACTTGTCGAGGTAATCCATGAATATATAGTTCATCAGACAAGAGAAGGTGGCTGGAGCATTCGTTAAGCCGAATGACATGACGGTGTACTCGTATGATCCATACCGAGTCACGAAGGCGGTTTTTGGGATGTCCTCTTCACGAACACGGATCTGGTGGTAACCCAACCTCAAGTCGAGTTTGGAGAACACTGATGAGCCAGCCAGTTGATCATAAAGATCATTGATCCGAGGAAGAGGGTATTTATTCTGAATGGTAGCTTGGTTTATAGGACGGTAGTCTTGGACTAATCGGTTTGTCCCATCCTTCTTCTTAACAAAGAGAGAAGGTGCTCCCCAAGGAGAGCAACTTGGGCGAATGAAACCTTTGACAAGAGATTTGTCGATTTCCTCCTTAAGCTCAATGAGTTCATGTGGCGGCATCTTGTAGGGTCGTTTAGCTATAGGGGTAGTGCCGGGTTTCAAGTCGATGATGAATTCGACAGCTCTAGCAGGGGGAATCCCTGGAAGTTCTTCTGGGAATACATCTTGGAATTCACGAACGATGGGAATGTTTTCAATGCCCTTGAGTGGTGCAGCGTTCAACGCATTCAAGGCATAAAGTCGTGCCTCGGCGTTCTGAACTAGATGAGCTTGGTAAGCTATTATTTCATCAGAAGGGTGTAGCAGATGGACGACCTTAGTGGTGCAAACTATAGAAGCAGTATGCGCTTTTAACCAATTCATTCCCAGAATGAGATCAATGCTACAGGTCTTCAGTACGATGGGAGAGACAAGGAATTCCAGTCCTTCGATTTCTACAGGGACGTCGTTGCAAATCATGGAGGTTCGACATTGGCCCGCAGGGGTGTGTACTAATAGTGAAGCATCCATGTTCTCACATTTAATGTCGTGCAAGCATGCAAAACCTTCTGACATGAATGAATGCGATGCACCTGTATCAAATAAAACGGATGCTGGTACTGAATTTACGAGGAGGGTACCCATCACAGTAGCAGGCTGGTCTTGAGCTTCGCTCAGATCAACGTGGTTGGCATGAACACGACCATAAGACTTGGCATTGTTGCTGCGGGACTGGTTGTTTCCACGACCAGTTGCTGGAAGGGCCAATTGATTCTATTTCTGGTTGCATTCCCTAGCACGGTGCCCTGGTTGTCCACACCTGAAGCACAAACCATTCTCGGGAGTAGGAACAGGAGCTTGGGGTGGTGGAGCTGGAAGCCTTGGCTGCCTAGTTGGAGCCGTAGGCAGACGAGGTGCAGCATAGGACTGCCTTGGGGCAGGTGCATTTGGCTGGTACATGCTGTTGGGAATCCATATCTTGCGCTTCTGCAAGGACGGGCCCGAAGATGAGCCTGTGTCACGGCTGCGCTTGTGTGAGCTCTGGTATTCCTGCAGACCAGTTTCGACATTGATGGCTTTGTTCACCAGAGTGGCGAAATCAGCAAAGTCATGCACTAGAAGTGCGAGCTTGATGTCAGCTTGAAGGCCATCCCGGAATTCTCCTGTCTGTGTGCATCAGTTGCAACGTCCTCTTCAGCATAGCGGGACAAGTCCAGAAACTCCCACTGATAAGCTTCCACAGTTTTGTTGCCTTGGGTGAGGTTGCGGAACTCACGCTTCTTCCGGTCCATAACTCCCTGAGGAATGAAGCGAGCACGGAAGGCGGCTTGGAAGTCTGGCCAGGTGATGATTGTTCCAGCTGGCAGAGTACGCCTGTGGCTATCCCACCATTGAGCTGTGAGTCCTTTCAGGAAGAAGGAAGCAAAGGTGACATAGCTGGCAGGGGCTACATCAGCAGACTCCATCTCATAGGTGATGTCACGGAGCCAGTCATCAGCATCCAGAGGCTGAGTTGAGCTGCGGTACACAGTTGGGTTCAGGCGCATGAAATCCTGCAGAGTTACTGGGGTTGGCTGCTGGTTCATATTGGGGCGAGGAAACTGAGCCATCATATTCTCCATGAACTGGCGATTCATCTCAAGCTGTTGGACCATACCAGCCATGTACTCAGGCGGTGGTGGGGCGTTGCCACCACGACCACGACCACTTGGTCTAACCATCCTGCTAATATTTAATAGGGGTAGTTCAGCATTGAGAAATTTGCAAAAAAACAAGAGTCATTCATGATGAAACATGCACAAGGAAAGCAGCACGATAGATACTACATAGTAGTCGGCTTATCTTACAAAAGAGATCATGCATGGAGTTCGTTACACAGAGTTTGGTACATAGACTAAGACATCATAGGCGGCACGCAGGCTCGCGACGAATGCATCTAACACTAACAAGCAAGTCTACATCAGTCCCACGCGGTACTGCAGAGGTAGCTATAGCCTGAAAGCTGGTAGTGTGGCATCGGGTACACCACGTCGGCAACCTGGGGTCCGCGGGTACTCTGGTGCAGAACCTGACGCTCAAGTGGCAGAAGAGGACCAAGTGCAGGAGAGTAGCCTCCCACATCTGGCCAGCCGACGCCCTGGGGCATCACGGTCCTGGCAGGGTAGACCGCAGAACGCGACAGATCACCAGATCGGACAGAGGGGTGCAACAGCGTCAGAGAACGGTACAGGTGCTGACGGGTGGTGTACAACTCGTGGCGAAGAGCTCGGTTAGCTCTATCCAGCCCATCAGCATGCAGAACCAGGTTCTGATGGTAGAAGGGCTCTCGGGTGACAGTGGAGTAGGCAGCAGTGTAGTATCCCTCCGCACCAACATCGGATGCGATAGCAATGTGCCTGAAGGGGGAGGTATCCAACTCCTGATACTCTCCACGGAGACGTGTCAGAGCAGCATAAGCAGCATCGTGGACCGCCATATCGATAGTCACTCCAACACCATGAGCAGTGTGCAGCACGGTAGTGGAGTCATACTCCCGAGAGTAGAGGTGGACGATGGCACGATACTGCTCCTGGTTGAAGTCCTGATACTCCTCATAGACGATGTACTCAGGATGCCAGTGATAACCCAGATAGGTCATCATCTCAACCAACACAGCAGGTGATCCTGAGGAACCAATGGCCGTCGTGTGGCGCACGACCTGCCTCGTGGGTTCCATCTAAAAACAAAGATGTTTTCACAGGAGTCAAATGACCATGTGGATAATGTTCAAGTACTACTCTAAAGAATAACTAGGGCTTATCCAACTTTGGGGTGAACGTGGTCACGGGATCCTAGTGTTAGAGTTAGTAAAATCGTTTAACCCGAGTAGGAGAGAGTTCGGAGTCCCAGAGTAAGGATCGAGGAGTAAAAGATCCTAATACCACCCAGATGGCGACGTGGGCCCATAAGGCACACAACCATGTTAGTAAAAGTTTTTGTAATGTCTAGACTCAACTTCGGCCAAGGAGTGTGGAAGGGGGATTCCTACAGGCAGTCGGCTCTGATACTAACTTGTGGCGAACCCGATTTGACCGTACACTAATCATGCACGCAAATGTGTACGATCAAGATCAAGGACTCACGGGAAGATATCACAACACAACTCTACAAATAAAATAAGTCATACAAGCATCATATTACAAGCCAGGGGCCTCGAAGGCTCGAATACAAGAGCTCGATCATAGACGAGTCAGCGGAAGCAACAATATCTGAGTACAGACATAAGTTAAACAAGTCTGCCTTAAGAAGGCTAGCACAAACTGGGATACAGATCAAAAGAGGCGCAGGCCTCCTGCCTGGGATCCTCCTAACTACTCCTGGTTGTCGTCAGCGGGCATCACGTAGTAGTAGGCACCTCCGGTGTAGTAGGAGTCGTCGTCGACGGTGGCGTCTGGCTCCTGGACTCCAGCATCTGGTTGCGACAACCAGAATGAAAGGAAAGGGGGAAAAGGAGGAGAAAGCAACTGTGAGTACTCATCCAAAGTACTCGCAAGCAAGGAGCTACACTACATATGCATGGATATCAAATGGAGTAAGGGTATCATATGTGGACTGAACTGCAGAATGCCAGAATAAGAGGGGGATAACTAATCCTTTCGAAGACTACGCTTCTGGCAGCCTCCGTCTTGCAACATGTAGCAGAGAGTAGACTGAAGTCCTCCAAGTAGCATCGCATAGCATAATCCTAACCGATGAACCTCCCCTCGTCGCCCTGTGAGAGAGCGATCACCGGTTGTATCTGGCACTTGGAAGGGTGTGTTTCATTAAGTATCCGGTTCTAGTTGTCATAAGGTCAAGGTACAACTCCAAGTCGTCCTGTTACCGAAGATCACGGCTATTCGAATAGATTAACTTCCCTGCAGGGGTGCACCACATTCCCCAACACGCTCGATCCCATTTGGCCGGACACACTTTCCTGGGTCATGCCCGGCCTCGGAAGATCAACACGTCGCAGCCCCACCTAGACCAACAGAGAGGTCAGCACGCCGGTCTAAACCTAAGCGCCCAGGGGTCTGGGCCCATCGCCCTTAGCACACCTGCACGTTGCGTGGGCGGCCGGAAGCAGACCTAGCCTAGTGGCGTTCCAGTCCAATCCAGCGCGCGCCGCTCCGTTGCTGACGTCACGAAGGCTTCGGCTGATACCACGACGCCGGGATACCCATAACTACTCCCGCGTAGATGGTTAGTGCGTATAGACCATATGGCCAGACTCAGATCAAATACCCAGATCTCGTTAAGCGTGTTAAGTATCCGCGAACTCCGACCAGGGCTAGGCCCACCTCTCTCCTAGGTGGTCGGAACCTGCCCTGTCGCTCCGCCTCAAAGATCCACTCGCGGGTGCTCCTCAAGCCGACCCGTCTTTAGTCACCACATGTATCATGTATAAAGTATATAGTATATACCGGTGATCAACTCCCGAGTGATCACGGCCCGATAGTATAGCATGGCAGACGGACAAGGATGTAGGGCCACTGATGATAAACTAGCATCCTATACTAAGCATTAGGATTGCAGGTAAAGGTAACAACGGTAGTAGCAAGGACAGGCTATGCATCAGTATAGGATTAATGGGAAGCAGTAACATGCTACGCTACTCTAATGCAAGCAGTATAGAGAAGAGTAAGCGATATCTGGTGATCAAAGGGGGGGCTTGCCTGGTTGCTCTGGCAAGAGAGAGGGATCGTCAACACCGTAGTCGTACTGGGTAGCAGCGGCGTCGGTCTCAGTGTCTATCGAGAGAAGAGGGGGGAGAAACAATAAATATTTAAGCAAACAGATGCATAGCGATGCATGACATGACAAGTAGCGGTGCTAGGGGTGCCCTATCGCGGTATGAGGTGATACCGGTGAAGGGGGGAAACATCCGGGAAAGTATCCCCGGTGTTTCGCGTTTTCGCACAGATGAAACAGAGGGGGAAAGTTGCGTGTTCGCTATGCTAGGGATGCGTGGCAGATAAACGGGCTGCGTATCCGAAATCGTCTCGTCGTTCTGAGCAACTTTCATGTACGAAGTTTTTCCATCCGAGCTACGGTTTATTTTATATTAATTTTAAAAGATTTAAATCATTTTTAGGATTTATTTATTTAATTTAATCAACGTTATCCAGAATAGTGTCTGCTGACGTCATCATGACGTCAGCATGACGTCAGTAGTTGACTTGGTCAACCTGACAGGTGGGTCCCGTTCGTCATACTCTGTTTTAATTAACTAACAGTTAATTAGTGATTAGGTTAATCTAATTATAATTAATTAACTTAATTAATTAATTAATTAATTAATTATTTTTATTATTATTATAATTTTTTAAATTCTTTTCTTCTTCTTTTTTTTAATTAAAACGTTCTGGGGGCTGGGGCCCGCGTGTAAGTGGGCCAAAGGGCCATAGCGGGCGTGCGGGTGGTGGTTAACGGGGCCGTGGGGCGATGTTGCCCGAGCAGGCGCACGCCCAGGGGCAGCGGACCCGGCAGGGCGCCGGTGCAGGGGAGGTCAGTGGCCATGGCGAGGCCATGGCCGGAGCGGGGTCCAGCCAGCGAGCGGCGACGGGACTGCAGAAGCGGGGCGGAGGGCTGTGGCCGGACGCGGCCACGACGGGCGCACGCGGGCCGGCAAGTAGGGCCGTGGGAAGCGGGGTCGCGAGCAGGGAACGGCGAGGCACGCGTGCGCGCGTGGTGACCGGCGGGCGCGGGTGCCGACACGCTCCAGGGGAGTGCGGGCGCGGACAGAGCTGAGAGGGGGGGTTCGCAGCGGAGCTCGGCGGTGCGAGGCGTGGCGCTCACGACGCGCGGGTAGGCGAGGTCGTGTGGCAGCGGCAGAGTAGCAGGGGAGCGGCAGAGACAAGCGCGGCGGCGGGGCTCACCGAGGGGTGTAGGGATCGGGGCAATGGGGCTCGGGGTGGAGAGATGGGGACGGTC
>NC_041388.1:254719692-254728988 GCF_002162155.2 Triticum dicoccoides
CTGGATCGGGGAGGAGGGGGGAGAGCGACTGGGGGGAGGGGGCGAGTGGGGGAGTGGGTGACGGGGTGGGGTTAGGGTTTGGGTTGTGGGGGATATGGGGAATGGGGGTGGCCCGCTGGGCCTTTGCCCAGTTGGGCCGGTTGGGCCTGCGGCTGAATGGGCCGGCCTGCTGGGCCGGAGCCCAGTGTGGGGGGCCTCCTCTTTCCTTTTTCTTTTTTTTTGTTTTCCCTTTTTGTATTTTCTTTTATTATTTCTTTCCTGTTTAATTCATTTAAAAGTATTTAGGCAGTTTATAAAAATGTGTTTACTTCACCATAATTACTGATGCAATAATAGACATAGCCCGAACATTTTATTTTAATATTTGAAAACTTTTGTCTTTTGACTTATTTAGGATTTAAATTTGAAACGGTTTTGAATTAACCCGAGATTAATTACAGTGACAGAGGTGACGTGTCACCATTAACGTGAGATCACTGTAGCATGATTATCCGGGCGTTACAGGTGCCCAGTTGGGGCGATCGGGGACCGTGTCGCATGCTGGGGTTGATCTTTTATTTTGGTACCGTAGTCGGACCATGAGTGTATTGGATGATTGTAATGTTATTCATGTATTGGTGTGACCTGGCGAGTGTAAGCCAACTATGTATCCTTTCCCCTTTTATATATTTACATGGGTTGTTGTGAAGATTACCTTACTTGCGACATTGCTTTCAATGCGGTTATGCCTCTAAGTCGTGCTTCGACACGTAGGAGATATAGCCGCATCGAGGACGTTACAAGTTGGTAATCAGAGCCTTCCCCGACCTTAGGAGCCCCCTTGCTTGATCGAATAGCTGGCGTTGTTGAGTCTAGAAAAATGTTTTGAGTCATTTAGGTTTATATATATCGGAGAGTTAGGACTTCTTTTTACTCCCCAGTCCCTTCATCGCTCTGGTAAGGCATCCTGACGTAGAGATTTGACTCTTCTCTTCTCAAATTTCACTAAAAAAAATTTAGGATCACGTGGGTATCTTGGAATCGTTCTGATCGATTTATGACGAGAACATTGTTCTTGGTGCCTCCTGTCATTTAGGGGTTGTGGCAGTGTCCCGGGGAGTTGAGCTCCGAGGTGTTGTCATCACAATTTTATCGTTGCAGTTCTGGAATACCCGAGTTTAGGTTCGCCGACATCGACAATCTCTTTTATGCATTTGTTGGTGAGATAACCTCGACGCCACCCAGTACTGGGGCGGGAGTTCAGGAGTATTGACATAACTTGTATAACGGATGCTTTTCGAAGGTTGAGGTAGACGATTTCCGAAGGTTTCTCGGTTATGTATTGAAGGATGGATACAGCTGGATGTAGGATTTGCTAGATTTGGGTGAGATATTATGCTTCCCCTGTATCCCCAACACCTGATTGCATAACCGGAAAGGTTCGGGAGTTTCATAGGTGGGAATTCTTGTAGCTCTAGTTCTTCTTCCGTGGATATTTGGTTTGGGATTGGGTAATCCTCACCGAGTATTCGTTCTTGTTCCGTACCTTGTTGGTTTTATTCTTCTACCTCAATTCTAAGTGGCTTCTTAATTTTTGGATATGTGACCATTTCTATTGGAATGCATTCATTCATTTTGTTCGGATGTGAAGACTATATGTTGCAATTTCAACCCGTTTGATTCAGCTTCAATATTTGTCTGTCAATGTGCTAATGGATGTCAACCTCTTCAGGATGGCTCCTCCAACACGCACGACTCCGAATCCTGATCCGCCGCCACCACCTCCACCTCCGGAGGCATGGTAAGCTGTGATGGCCGCTACCAATGCAAACACGCAGCTGATCATGCAACTTCTTCAAGAGCGCAACCAAGGGAACCAGGGTCAAGGCAACAATCAGAACCACTTTGCTACACTCAACCAGTTCCTTGCTAACCAGCCAAAGACCTTCAGCAATTGTGTTGAGGCAACTGACGCTGATGATTGGCTCGTGGACATATGCAAGCATTTCGAGTGCGGTAACGTGAGGCCTGAGGACTTTGTCAAGTTCGCTTCCTTCCAACTCAAAGACCAAGCTGCAAAATGGTTTCAGCAGTACAAAGATTCCAGAGGAGGCCGTGTGATTACCTGAGATGAATTCCATCAAGACTTCAAAGCTCATCATATTCCTCAGAGCGTGGTTGAAAGCAAGCGTGAGGAATTCTGCAACCTGAAGCAAGGCTCTATGTCTGTTTACGAGTACACCAAGATGTTTCAGAAACTCGCCCGTTTTGCTAAGCAGGACGTCCCTGACGAGAAGAGCATGATATATCAGTTCAGGGGTGGTCTCAGAGAAGAAATCCAGCTAGCTCTCTTTCTCTTTGAGCCCAAGAGGTACGATGAGTTTTACAACATGGCAATGAAGCAAGAGACTGCTCAACTAAACTGCGATGCTTCCAAGAAGCGAGTCAGAGATGCAACTCCTTCTTCCTCAACTCAAGTGGCTAAGCAGCAAAAGTATTGGCTTCCTCCTCCTCCATTCCGTCAGCCTTATCAGCAGAAGAGCAATGGTGGTAGTGGAAGATCGAGTGCTCCGTATCACCGTCCGCTCTCGGAGGTCACGTGCAACAAGTGCCAACAGAAGGGTCACTATGCCAACAAATGCTTCAATCAGAGGCGTCTCCCTCCTCCTCCTCCTTTGAGATCGGCAAGTACAGCTGTGGTCAAGCATAACCCCAAGTACGCCAAGGTCAACATGGTGAATGCAGCTCAGGCAGAGGACTCGTCAGATGTCATCATGGGTAACCTTCCTGTTAACGATATTCCTGCAAGAGTTCTTTTTGACACTGGTGCATCGCATTGTTTCATCTCGAGACCTTTTGCATCTAAGCATGATTTTGTTACTCAAGTGTTGCCGAAACTGTTGGCTATTGTCTCTCCGGCCCGTCAAATGACATCTCGAGTATGCGTTCCGGATGTTTCAATCACATTGGGTGACTATAAGTTCTTGTCCTCTCCAAATGTTCTTGGTAACTCGGATATTGATCTTATTCTCGAAATGGATTGGCTTTCTAAGCACAAGGCTCAGCTTGATTGTGCTGCCAGGCAGATTCAATTTACTCATTCGTCTGAGGATGTAATTGTCTTTGTCGCTCATGATGATACCATCCATCTGTTTTCTCTCAATGAGAAGGGTGAACTGGATGCCATCTCTCAAATTCCAGTTGTTTGCAAATATCAAGACGTCTTTCCAGAAGAGCTTCCAGGAATGCCTCCGCACCGGCCAGTTGAATTCGTAATCGATCTTGAGCCAGGCACGGAACCTGTTTGCAAACGTCCTTACAAGCTTGGACCTGAAGAGTTGAAGGAGCTGAAGAAGCAACTCGATATTCAAGAGAGAATGGGTCTCATCCGACCTAGTTCTTCTCCGTGGGGTTGTGGAGTTCTTTTTGTGAAGAAGAAGGATGGAACGGACCAACTTTGTGTTGACTACCGTCCATTGAACAAGAAGACTATAAAGAACAAATACCCACTTCCCAACATCAACGAGCTGTTTGAACAACTCAAAGGTGCTCAAGTATTCTCCAAGCTTGATCTCCGTATGGGCTATCACCAGATTCGAATCCGTGAGCAAGATATCCCCAAGACGGTGTTCAGAACAAGCTATGGTTCATATGAATACATTGTCATGTCTTTTGGCCTCGTCAACGCTCCACCGACTTTCTCTCGCATGATGAACTTCATCTTCAACCCTTACACAAATGACTTCGTCTTGGTCTACCTCGATGACATTGTGGTCTTTTTGAAGAACAAGGAAGATCATGCCAAGCACTTGCGTTTGGTGCTCGATAAGCTCGGAGAACATCAGTTCTACGCCAAGTTCTCAAAGTGCGAGTTTTGGCTCGATGAGGTTCTCTATCTTGGGCATATCATCTCTGCCAAGGGCATTGGGGTGAATCCTGAGAAGGTGTCTGCAATTGTGAATTGGGAACCACCTCAGAACGTGAAGCAACTCCGCAGCTTCCTTGGTCTCGCAAGCTATTGTCGAAGGTTCGTTGAGAACTTTTCAAAGATCACGAAGCCGCTTTCGAACCTTCTCCAGAAGCACGTGAAGTACGTTTGGTCTCCGGAATGTGACATCGCTTTCAACACCCTGAAAGAGAAATTAGTCACTGCTTCAGTTCTGACTCCTCCTGATGAATCCAAACCATTCGAGGTCTTCTGCGATGCCTCTCTTCAAGGTCTTGGTGCAGTGTTGATGCAAGAGAAGAAAGTTGTGGCTTATACCTCTCGCCATTTGAAGCCCAACAAGAAGAACTACCCCACTCATGACCTCGAGTTGGCGGTAGTTGTGCATGCTCTTTTGACTTGGAGACATCTCTTATTGGGAAGAAAAGTGGACATCTTCACTGACCACAAGAGTCTCAAGTACATCTTCACTCGGCCTAATCTCAACCTCAGGTAGACTCGTTGGGTCAAAATGATTCAAGAGTATAATCCGAGCATCGAATATACTCCAGGGAAGGCCAATATGATTGCTGACGCTTTGAGCAGGAAGGCTTACTGCAACAGTCTGATTCTCAAGCCTTACCAACCCGAGCTTTGTGAAGCTTTCCGCAAAATCGATCTGCAAGTTGTTCCTCAAGGTTTCCTCGCCAACCTTCAAGTCTCTCCTACTTTGGAAGATCAAATTTGCGAGGCTCAACTTCTTGATGCTATGGTGAAGAAGGCGAAGATTGGGATTGCCAAGAGTCAATCCAAGTACAAGTGCTATCGCCTTGATGACAAGGATACTCTCTTCTTCGAGGATCGCATTGTTGTACCTAAAGGTGACATCCATAAAGTCATTATGAACGAGGCTCACAATTCACTCCTCTCTATCCACCCTGGGAGTACGAAGATGTACCTGGACCTCAAGCAGGCTTATTGGTGGACTCGAATGAAGCGCGAGATTGCTCAGTTCGTGAATGAATGTGATGTCTGCAGAAGAGTGAAGGCAGAACACCAACGACCAGCTGGTCTCCTCCAACCTCTTGCCATTCCAGAATGGAAGTTTGACCAAATTGAGATGGACTTCGTGACGGGATTTCCAAAGTCCAAGCGTGGCAATGATGCTATATTCATTGTCATCGACAAACTCACTAAAGTGGCTCATTTCCTGCCTATCAAAGAGTCTATCACCGCAGCTCAATTGGCGGAGCTTTATACCTCTTGGATTGTCTCTCTGTACGGCACTCCACAGTTGATCTCTTCAGACCATGGCAGCATCTTTACCTCCAAGTTTTGGGATTCTTTTCAGAAGGCCATGGGCACCAACATCCGTTTCAGCACAGCTTTTCATCCTCAAACTAGCGGTCAAGTCGAGCGTGTCAATCAGATTCTTGAGGATATGCTCAGGGCTTGCGTTATCTCCTTCGATATGAAGTGGGAAGATTGTCTCCCATATGTCGAGTTCTCCTACAACAACAGTTTTCAAGCAAGTTCGTGCAAGGCCCCATTTGAAATTCTCTATGGCAGGAAGTGTCGTACTCCTCTTAACTAGTCAGAGACTGGTGAACGTCAACTTCTTGGAAATGACTTGATCTCAAAGGCAGAGGAAATGTGCAAAGTCATTCAGGATAACCTCAAAGCAGCGCAATCACGCCAGAAGAGCTACTATGATAGTAAGCATCGTGATTTGGCCTTCGAGATCGGAGACCATGTTTACCTCCGTGTCTCTCCAATGAAAGGTACTCGTTGCTTCGGTATCAAAGGGAAGCTTGCCCCTAGATACGTGGGTCCTTTCAAGATCGTCAGCAAGAGAGGTGATCTCGCCTATCAACTCAAGCTTCCCTCCAACTTTGCAAATGTGCACGACGTGTTCCATGTCTCTCAGCTTCGCAAGTGCTTCAAGACCCCTGACTGCATCGTCAACTTCGAAGACATTGATCTTCAAGAAGACCTTTCTTATCGTGAGCACCCCGTTGCTATTCTTGAAGAGACTGAACGCAAGACTCGCAATAAGTCAATCAAATTCCTCAAAGTCAAGTGGTCACACCATTCCGACCGTGAAGCCACATGGGAACGCGAGGATCACCTCTGTTCTGATTACCTGGCGTTTTCCCAGTCCTAGATCTTGGGACGAGATCCTTTCGTACTGGTGGAGTGTTGTAACACCCCGGATGTAATTTACCTTATATGTATCCCAACTCTTGTCGTTTCCGGACTAAGTTATTTTATTTCCTCGGGTTCAGGTTTTGTCTTCGTGTGTTTGTTGCCTTTGTCATGCATCTCATATCATGTCATCATATGCATTGCATTTGCATACGTGTTTGTCTCATGCATCCGAGCATTTTCCCCGTTGTCCATTTTGCATTCCGGCGCTCCTATCTCCTCCGGTGCCCCTTTCTACCTATTTTCGTGTGTGGGGGTTAAACATTTCCGGATTGGACCGAGACTTGCCAAGAGGCCTTGGTTTACTACCGGTAGACCGCCTATCAAGTTTCGTGCCATTTGGACTTCGTTTGATACTCCAACGGTTAACCGAGGGACCGAGAAGGCCTCGTGTGTGTTGCAGCCCAACACCCTTCCAATTTGGCCCAAAACCCACCTAAACCCTCTTCATCACCTAGAGCGTTCGATCACGATCGTGTGGCCGAAAACCGCACTCCATTTGGAGCCTCCTAGCTCCCTCTATGCCTATATATAGATCCCCTCTCGAAATTCCCGGATCCCCTCCTACCCTAAACCCTAGCCCCGCTCCCTCTCCGTCGCCGGACAAAAATCGCCGGGCTGGACACGTCCGACCCGCGCCGCCGCCGCCACATGGTACTCCGCCATTCGCCCGCCCAAGGCCCACATCGACGAAGCCCGCCGGGCCCGTGGCCGGCCCGCCCGCGCCCGCGCACGGGCCAGAGGCTGCCGCCCGCGCCGCCTTCGTCCCTTCCCTCGTCGGCCGCCTCCGCCACCCGCTAGCTCGACTCCGACCACTGCCTCCCTCACCGACCGCCGCCACCGTCGCCGAACTCCGCCGCAGCGCCTACCTCGCCGCCCCTCGCCCCCGTGGAGGCCGCGCGGTGCCCGAGCCGCACCACCTCGCCGTCCGGCCTCCGCCTCCCACGCGCTGGCGAGCGCCGCCAAGTCCGGCCACCGCGCTGCTCCTCCCCTCCGGCGAGCTACAGTGCAACAGCGGTGAACCTCGGGATCCATTCTGACCGGATCCAGATCTGGATCTGAAACTTCTCGGTTGACCTTTTTACCCCCGAACCCTAATCTTTTTGCAAACTTTGGCATGCTATAACTCTCTCATGGTAGATCTGATGTAGCATATCAAAATGTTCGTCTCAGAGAGTACATCATTTCATCTCATTGTATCATTTTCATTTGAGCTCATCTTGATGCCCGAAATGCTGTTGGAAGAGGGCTATGTGATAAAATTGCCAGATCTGTTTCATCAATTAGATATTTGTCATTTTTGCCATGATTAATGTGTGCATGATATGCTCCTGAGCTCTACATGAGTTTTGTTATGTGACATGCCATCTTTACATAGGTGCTTACCATGTATTTTTGTGATATTTTTGGTGACTAGCACAAGCTTGCAAAGTAGTGCATTCGGTAATGCTGATTTCAGGGACTTCGAAGTTCACTAAGTCCTTGTCTTGATTTTGTCATTATGCCATATGTTCATGTTGTTTCCTAGTGATCCGTGCCTCTTTTGAGGATGATCAGTAAGGATGATTTTTTAACATTGTGTTGCTCTATCCATCCATGTCTTTGTTTGCATTTATGGAGCACCCTAGCTTGAGTCAAACGAGCTCTACTTTTGCTATTTCGTGATTCCTGACAGATTGTTGACTTGTTAGCGATTTTGCCGAGGATGTTGTTAATTGATCCGTGCATGCTATGTTGTTGTTCTTGCCATGTCAAGCTTCTATGATATGTATTCTCGATGGGTGTATGCTTATTTTGTCATGCCATGCTCTATAGTGACTGCATCGAGATCGTGAACATGCCTACTCGTTAACTGATTTGCATGCTCCAGTTTTTCACTAAGTCTGAGATCTGATTATGTTTTTGCCATGTTCACATGCTTGCAATTGTATTTTCTGATCCCTTTTGGCTCAAGGTCACTAAGGGACTTTTGTTAAGTGCTTTGAGTAGCTTCATGCCATTCCTTGCTTTGCCATGTTAAGTTCATATAGTTTTCATGCTCTAAGGTGTGCTTCCTGATGTTAAATTCCAGACTTGTGTTAATTTCACTAAGTCTGAAACCTGTTATCATTTGCATTTTGCCATGCTTGTTTGAACCTGTTAATGGATGAATTAGCCGTAGCTCAGTGTTCATATTTTGTCAAGTATCATGAATGGATCCCTTCCATGTATTTTGTTGTCATGTTTGAGTGTTGTAGCATAATTATCTTGATGCTTTTGGATGGCTACTTGCTGATTATCGCAGACCGGTGCCATATTTGTTTTGCTTGCCATTTCCAAACCGTGCATCCGATTCCGGTGATCTTTATATCGATTTCAACCGAAATCACCTCACCTTTCTAGTGTCACTCTTGGATTTCCATGTTGAGGCCAGGTTCAATCATTCCTTGTCAAATCTTGCATTTGCATCACATATCGCATCCCGCATAGCATACCACGTTTGCATCATGTTGTTCGAGCATTGCACGTGGTTGATTGTGTTCCTTTTGCTTGTTTGTCTTGTTTGGGTAGAGTCGGGAGACGAGTTCGATAACGAGGAGCCTGTTGAGTTTGCTTACGAGGATCAAGTCAACTTTGACAACTTTGCAGGCAAGATGATCATATTCTCGAAATCACTTCTATTTTTGCTTGCTAGATGCTCGCTCTTTTGCTATGCCTATGCTATGATGCCTACCACTTGCTTATCATGCCTCCCAAATTGCCATGTCAAACCTCTAACCCACCATGTCCTAGCAAACCATTGATTGGCTATGTTACCGCTTTGCTCAGCCCCTCTTATAGCGTTGCTAGTTGCAGGTGAAGATTGGAGATCGTTCCTTTTTGGAACATTGTTTATTATTGGGATATCACCATATTATATTGTTTATCTTAATGCATCTATATACTTGGTAAAGGGTGGAAGGCTCAGCCTTTTGCCTAGTGTTTTGTTCCACTCTTGCCGCCCTAGTTTCCGTCATATCGGTGTTATGTTCCTGGATTTTGCGTTCCTTACGTGTTTGGGTTATAATGGGAACCCCTTGACAGTTCGCCTTGAATAAAACACCTCCAGCAATGCCCAACCTTGGTTTTACCATTTGCCACCTAGCCTCTTTTTCCCTTAGGTTTCCGGAGCCCGAGGGTCATCTTTATTTAACCCTCCCCCCCCCCC
>NC_041388.1:254729417-254739608 GCF_002162155.2 Triticum dicoccoides
CGGGCCAGTGCTCCTCTGAGTGTTGGTCCAAACTAGAGCCCCTTGCAGCGCCACCTCGGGGAAACTCGAGGGCTGGTTTTTAGTTGTACGGATTGCTTATCCGAGTGTGCCCTGAGAACAAGATATGTGCAGCTCCTATCGAGATTTGTCGGCACATTCGGGCGGTGTTAATGGACTTGTTTTACCATTGTCGAGGATGTCATGTAAAACCGGGATACCGAGTCTGATCGGAATGTCTCGGGAGAAGGAATATCCTTCGTTGACCGTGAGAGCTTGTGATGGGCTAAGTTGGGACTCCCCTGTAGGGATTTGAACTTTCGAAAGCCATGCCCGCGGTTATGGGCAGATGGGAATTTGTTAATGTCCGGTTGTAGATAACATGAAACTTAACTTAATTAAAATGAATCAACCACGTGTGTAACCGTGATGGTCTCTTCTCGGCGGAGTCCGGGAAGTGAACACAGTGTTGGAGTAATGTTTGACGTAGGTTGTTCTAGGATCACTTCTTGATCATAGTTCTTCGTTCGTGCTTTGCCTTCTCTTCTCGCTCTCTTTTGCGAACAGGATAGCCACCATATATGCTAGTCGCTTGCTGCAGCTCCACATATTACCTTGCCTTACCTATAGGCTTAAATAGTCTTGATCGTGAGGGTGCGAGATTGCTGAGTCCCCGTGACTCACAGTTTACTTCCAAACCAGATGCAGGGACCGATGATACCGTTCCAGATGATGCGCTTGAGCTAAAGTGGGAGTTCGATGAAGACTCCCGCCATTACTATGTGTCTTTCCCAGATGATCAGTAGTGGTGCCCAGTTGGGGCGATCGGGGACCATGTCGCATGTTGGGGTTGATCTTTTATTTTGGTACCATAGTCGGACCATGAGTGTATTGGATGATTGTAATGTTATTCATGTATTGGTGTGACGTGGCGAGTGTAAGCCAACTATGTATCATTTTCCCTTTTATATATTTACATGGGTTGTTGTGAAGATTACCTTACTTGCGACATTTCTTTCAATGCGGTTATGCCTCTAAGTCGTGCTTTGACACGTAGGAGATATAGCCGCATCGAGGGCGTTACAACCGAGGAGAACATGGTATTGAGAATCAAAGAGAGAGAAGAAGTCATCTAGGTACTAGCTATGGACCCGTAGGTCCGTGGTAAACTACTCACGCTTCATCGGAAGGGCAATAGAGTTGATGTAGAAGCCCTCCGTCATTGAACCCCCCTCCGGCAGGGTGCCGGAAAAGGTCCCTAGATGGGATCTCATGGGTACAAAAGGTTGCAGCGATGGAAAAGTCTTTTCGTGGATGCTTCTGGTGGTTTGGGAATATATGTGAATATATAGGCGAAGAAATTAGGTCAGGGGAGTCACGAGGGGCCCCGAAGGGTGGGGGCGCGCCCTCCCCCCTTGTGGCCACCTCGTGGCTCTTCCGACTTGATATCCAAGTCTCTGGGGTATCTTCTGGTCCAAGAAAAATCATCGCGAATGTTTCATTCTGTTTGGTATTCTTTTTCTGCGAAACTCAAAAACAAGGAAAAAGCAGAAACTAGCACTGAGCTCTAGGTTAATAGGTTAGACCCAAAAATAACGTAAAATAGCATATAAATGCATATAAAACATCCAAAACAGATAATATAATAGCATGGAACAATAAAAAATTATAGATACGTTGGAGACGTATCAAGCATCCCCAAGCTTAATTCATGTTGTAACGCCCCGAGACCGATGTGCCAGGTGTCCTCCAGTTATTCGGTGTTGTTGCATTGTCATTGCTTGCGTGTCATGCATTGCATATCATGTCATCATGTGCATTTCATTTGCATACATGTTCGTCCCATGCATCCGAGCATTTTCCCCGTTGTCCGTTTTGCATTCCGGCGCTCCTATGTCCTCTGGTGGTCCTTTCTACCTCTTTACGTGTGTGGGTGTTAAACATTTTCTGTCGGACCGAGACTTGTCATGTGGCCTTGGTTTACTACCAGTAGTCCGCCTGTCAAGTTTCGTGCCATTTGGACTTCGTTTGATACTCCAACGGTTAACCGAGGGACCGAAAAGGCCTCGTGTGTGTTGCAGCCCAACACCCCTCCAAAGTGGCCCAAAACCCACCTAAACCTCATCCATCATCTCGGTCGTTCAATCACGATCGCGTGGCCGAAAACCGCACCTCATTTGGACACTCCTAGCTCCCTCTACCTATAAAAAGGCCTCCTCCAAAAATTCGGGCGAAACCCTAGCAATCTTCCTCCTTCCACCGCCAGACACTTTTCCCGCGCCGACGGACATGTCCGCCCGTCACCGCGCCGCCGCTCCCAGCCTCTCCTGGGCCGCCACGTGGCAAGTGCCGTCGCGCGCCGCCGCAGGCCCGCGAGCCCATGGCCGGCCCTCCCGGCCCGCACTCCGCGCGCCTGCCGTGAGCGCCGGCCCGAGCCTGCCCTGAGCGCCGGCCCGCGCCTCCCCGCGCCCTCCGTCCGCCGGCGCCGCCACCAGCCGCCCCAGGCACCATCGCCGGCCGCCACTCCGCCGCGTGGGACCCTCGCTGGCGCCGTCATCCGTGCGTCGCCGCCCCACTCCTCCTCCTCCGTCGCAGCCGCGCCTCCCCGCCGCCTCTCCGGCTCGGATCCGGCGGGATCCGGCGCCCCGACCTCGCCGGCCCTCTTCTCCGACCTCCGGTGACCCTCCGGCGAACTTCGAGCTCCGTGCGCTACAGTAACTCCGGCGAGATCCCGATCTGGATCTGAGATCTAAATCTCCACGGTTGACTTTTTCCCTACCAACCCTAGAATTTTTGCAATCTTCATCATGTTGTATCTCTGCATCCGTAACTCCAATTTACCCGTGTAGCATATCAAAATGTTCGCCTCAACGAGTACATCATTTCATCTCATTGCATCATTTTCATTTGAGCTCATCTTGATGCCCGAAATGCTGTTGTAAAAGGGCTATGTGAGTAATTTGTCAGATCTGTTTCATCAAATAGCTTTTTGTCATTTTTGCCACGTTTAATGTGTGCATGCTATGACCCTGAGCTCCACATGTGTTTTGTTATATGCCATGCCTTCTTTACAGAGGTTCTTGCCATGTATTTTTGTGTTATTTGTGGTGACTAGTACAAGATTGCAAAGTAGCGTAATCGTTAATGCTGATTTCAGGGACTTAGAATTTCACTAAGTCCTTGTCCTGTTTTTGTCGTTATGCCATATGTTCATGTTGTTTTCTAGTGATCCGTGCCTCTTTTGAGGATGATCAGTAAGGATGTTTTGTTAATATTATGGTGCTCTATCCATCCATGTCTTTGTTTGCATTTATGTAGCACCCTAGCTTGAGTCAATCGAGCTCTACTTTTGCTATATCGTGAATCCTGGCAGATTGTTGACTCGTTAGCGATTTTGCCGAGGATGTTGATATTGATCCGTGCATGCTATGTGGTTGTTCTTGCCATGTATAGCTTCTATGCCATGTATTCTTGATGGGTGTATGCTTAGTTTGTCATGCCATGCTCTGTAGTGACTGCATCGAGCTCATAAACATGCCTACTCGTTAACTGATTTGCATGCTCCAGTTTTTCACAAAGTCTGAATCTCTTTATGTTTTTGCCATGTTCACATGCTTGCAATTGTATTTTATGTTCCCTTTTGGCTCAAGGTCACTAAGGGAATTTTGTTAAGTGCTTTGATTGGCTTCATGCCATGCCTTGCTTTGCCATGCTAAGTTCCTGTAGCATGTAATTTTCATGCTCTAAACATTGCTTCCTGATGATAAATTCCAGACTTGTGTTAATTTCACTAAGTCTGAAACTTGTTATCGTTTGCACTTTTGCCATGCTTGTTTGAACCTGTTATTGAGTGAATTAGCCGTAGCTCAGTGTTCATCTTTTGTTAAGCTTCTTGAATGGATCCCTGCCATGTATTTTGTTGCCATGTTTGAGTGCTATAGCATATTTATCTTGACGCATTTAGATGGCTACTTGCTGTTTATCGCAGACCGGTGTCATATTTGTTTTGCTTGCCATTTCCAAACCGTGCATCCGATTCCGGTGATCTTTATATCGTTTTCAACCGAAATCACCTCATCTTTCCAGTGGCACTCTTGGATTTCTAAGTTGAGGCCAGGTTCAATCATTCCTTTGCAAATCATGCATATGCATCACATACTGCATCCCGCATATCATACCATGTTCGTGTGTTGGTTGTTTAGTATGTTGTGTGCTTCTTTCCGGTGTTGCTTCTTCGGATTGGTTCCGGTAATGTCGCGTTTGTGAGGACCCGTTCGACTACGTCCGTTTGTCTTCTTCATGGACCCGTTCTTCTTTCTTGCGAGATTTCTGGCAAGATAACCATACCCTCGAAATCACTTCTATCTTTGTTTGCTAGTTGCTCGCTCTTTTGCTATGCCTATGCTGCGATACCTACCACTTTCTTATCATGCCACCCATATTGTTGAACCAAGCCTCTAACCCACCTTGTCCTAGCAAACCGTTGTTTGGCTATGTTACCGCTTTGCTCAGCCCCTCTTATAGCATTGTTAGTTGCAGGTGAAGATTGAAGTTTGTTCCTTGTTGGAACATGAAGATGTTGTTCCTTGTTGGAACATGTTTACTTGTTGGGATATCACAATATCTCTTATCTAATTAATGCATATATATACTTGGTAAAGGGTGGAAGGCTCGACCTTATGCCTGGTGTTTTGTTCCACTCTTGCCGCCTAGTTTTCGTCATATCGATGTTATGTTCCCGGATTTTGCGTTCCTTAAGCGGTTGGGTTATAATGGGAACCCCTTGATAGTTCGCCTTGAATAAAACTCCTCCAGCAAGGCCCAACCTTGGTTTTACCATTCGCCACCTAGCCTTTTTCCCTTGGGAGTCACGCATCCCGAGGGTCATCTTTATTTTAACCCCCCCGGGCCAGTGCTTGTCTAAGTGTTGGTCCGAACTAGAGTCCTTTGCAGCGCCACCTCGGGGAAACTTGAGGGCTAATTTTATTTGTACGGAGCGCTCATCTGGTGTTGCCCTGAGAATGAGATATGTGCAGCTCCTATCAGGATGTCGGCACATCGGGCGGTCTTGCTGGTCTTGTTTTACCTGTCGAAATGTCTTGTAACTGGGATTCCGAGCCTGATCGGGTCTTCCCGCTAGAAGGAATATCCTTCGTTGACAGTGAGAGCTTGTGATGGGCTAAGTTGGGACACCCCTGCAGGGATTTGAACTTTCAAAAGCCGTGCCCGCGGTTATGGGAAGATGGGAATTTGTTAATGTCCGGTTGTAGAAAACCTGAAGGTGACCTTAATTAAAATACATCAACCGCGTGTGTAACCGTGATGGTCTCTTCTCAGCGGAGTCCGGGAAGTGAACACGGTGTTGGAGTTATGCTTGACGTAGGTTGTTCTAGGATCACTTCTTGATCATAGATTTCTCGGCCGTGCTTTTGCCTTCTCTTCCCGCTCTCATTTGCGTATGATAGCCACCATATATGCTAGTCGCTTACTGCAGCTCCACCTCATACCATTACCTTACCTATAAGCTTAAATAGTCTTGATCGCGAGGGTGTGAGATTGCTGAGTCCCCATGACTCACAGATACTTCCAAAACCAGTTTGCAGGTGCCGATGTTACCGAGCAGGTGACGCAACCAAGCTCAAGGAGGAGCTCGATGAAGATCTTGTCCTTTGTATTATTTCGTTTTCAGTTGATCGGTAGTGGAGCCCAGTTGGGGTCGATCGAGGGACCTTGTCGCATTTGGGGTTGTTCTTTATTTTGGTTCCGTAGTCGGACCTTGATTGTATTTGGATGTTGTAATGCTTTATTCTTGTATTGATGTGAAGTGGCGATTGTAAGCCAACTATGTATCTTTTCCCTTATGTATTACATGGGTTGTGTGAAGATTACCTCACTTGCGACATTGCTTTCAATGCGGTTATGCCTCTAAGTCGTGCTTCGACATGTGGGAGATATAGCTGCATCGAGGGCGTTACAAGTTGGTAATCAGAGCCTTCCCCGACCTTAGGAGCCCCCTACTTGATCTAATCGTTGGCGTTGTTGAGTCTAGAAAAAAGTTTTGAGTCATTTAGGAATTATATATCGGAGAGTTAGGAATTCTTTTTACTTCCCAGTCCCTTCGTCGCTCTGGTGAGGTATCCTGACGTAGAGTTTTGACTCTTCTCTTCTCAAATTTCACTTAAATTTTTTTTAGCATCACGTGGGTATCTTGGAATCGTTCCGATGGTTTTGTGACAAGAACATTGTTCTTGGTGCCTCCTGTCATTTAGGGGTTGTGGCAGTGTCCCGGGAGTTGAGCTCCGAGGTGTTGTCGTCACAATTTTATCGTTGCAGTTCTGGAATACCTGAGTTTAGTTTTCGCCGACATCGAAAATCTCTTTTATGCAGTTGTTGGTGAGATAACCTCGACGCCACCCAGTACTGGGGCGGGAGTTCGGGAGTATTGCCATAACTCGTATAACGGATGCTTTTCGAAGGTTGAGGTAAACGATTTCTGAAGGTTTCTTGGTTATGTGTTGAAGGATGGATAGAGCTGGATGTAGGATTTGTTAGTTTTGGGTCAGCTATTATGCTTCCCCTGTATCCCCAACACCTGACTGCATAACCGGAAAATTTCGGGAGCTTATAAGTGGGAATTCAAGTAGCTCTTAGGATATCTTTCCGACAGATGTATGATTTGAAATTGGGGTTCGACGTCTAGTGGTCCGCCTATTCACGGTCGGTTTTTACAGTGGTCTCGTTGTGTCTTAAAGAGTCCTTGGCTATGCTGACTCGGGGATCCTTTGTATGTCATGTGCACTGCCTTGTACATGATGGTGCCGTATGATCGAGCCCGTGTAGGCCCCACCACGAAAACTTTGAACGAAATCTCTATCATATGTTTGTTCCGGCTTATTCCGCAAGCCAATCCTTTGTTTTGTTTTGAGTTGTGGTATTCGAGTTGCTTCAATGTCAAGTGATGATTCCATACCTTCCCCAAATGGTGTTCTCATACTCCGATGTGAATACCAATCCTTCATGACAATCGAGATTGTCATGTCAATCCTTTTCACCGGTGTGTTTCTCTTCTAGTGGATCCGATCACTTCAACATTCGCAACATCAATTATCAGTTCTTCTCAACGGTGTTTGCTTCATCCGTTACAAGTTGTCTTTGTTTTCCCACCCACCCACCCTTTTTCTTCGAGGACCCAGATTTCTTTTCCAACTATCCATTTTATCGATGGAAGTCTCTCCATTCTTTTCCTTCACGTTCCTACACGGTGATTCTCTTGAAGATGCTCTACTCATTCGTCATTCTTCATTCTTTTCTTCTCCGGTGGATTCAAGTCAAGTTTCAGTGTTGATCATATTCTTTTCCGTATTTCAAATGCTTTTCTTATGCCGGTGCACCTCATAATCATTCCCCGCTTGATATTCATTTGTTCCGGAGTGCTCAAGATATCTCGAAGATTCGTGTTTCCACTCTGCTTTCGTTCCATTCAACCAGTGCTTTCTCTCTTTTAAATCGTTCTACGGTGTATCTTTTGAGTGGGCCCTAACCCACAGGTCTTTTCCCATGATCTTACCTGACTCTTCTTATTCTCCCGAAGTTTTTCTCAAATCTTCTAAAGTGTGACGTAAGTATGAATTATCATCAGTAAAATGTTTTTCTCCAAGATCTGGCGAATTCTTTTCATTGTTGGCTCAACCTTTCCAATTTTTCATTCCGGAGTGCCTCAACAATACTTGGTGGTGTTTCTCGTTGTCATTCTCAGATTTTGAAGACTGAAGAAGAGTTTTTCCTCCATATCTTATCCGTTCGCTCAAAGATTCGTCATTCTAGCTTGTTGCCATCCTCTCATAGTTGTTTTTGGATTGTGAGAATTCTTTTCACCTATACGGAGCAAATTCAAGAGTCTTCTCAGTTTGATTATCCGGAGTCCATCAATTCAGGTTTATTCATTCTCAGCTTTCAGTTATCATTCTCCAAACTTACTGGTGCATCATTCAAGAGATCTCTAATCAGTCGTGATTCCTTCGTTCTCATGGATCTAAATTCTCTCAAGCATCTTCGTTTATTTGCTAATTTTACCGGTGATTCATCCCTTTTACTTCGTTCATTTCCAATTCTTACGGTGGTTCATTCAAGATTTGTCTTCTTTATCAATTTATTCGTTGTTCCAATCCTACCGGTGTTTCGTTGAAGACCTTCTCTAGTTGGCGCGATATCTATCTTAATCCTTTCTACGAGAATAAGTAGTGTGCCAAATTCGTTGATTGTCATCAATTTAATTGGTGAAGGATAAGCATAATGTAATTCTTATTCTTGTTTCATCCCTATGTTAATATTTTCTTCCGGAGTTTGTTCACGATGATTAAATTCTTGGTTTCAAGTGCTCGTCTTTCTTTCCCGGAGTTCCAAGCTCTAATTATCACGGGGATCCATCTAAATCATTACAAGGTTTCACCTTGTGTTTCCAACTTCTCTTTATTTTCGTTATTCTTTTTGTTTACCGGAGTTCTTCATGAAGGTTCTACATGATGGTTCATCAAGGATTTATATTTCCTTCTCGAAGTGTTCATCGAGATTCTTTTCAGAGGAGCTCAAGCATTCTTCATCTTTCAATCCGGAGTGCAATTCTTTCACGCATATCTTTTGAGGTGGTGTTATGTCATTCTTGATAATTTGAGTTCATGTCTCATGATTCACATGTTGTTAAGAATGAGGTATTTTAAGTCCATCAACCTCTTCATTGGAGTTATCTGGGGTTATATTACACCTAAAGCCTTCCCTAAGGATTGTTGCTAATTATGGTGCTTATAAGTGATCCAAGTTCTTCATCTATCCTCCCGGTGAAATATTTTTCTCGTCTCCTTGTTCATACCAAATCCAATCTTTTTCCGCGAGTGGCAGGTTGTCACCTCATAATTTGAGATGTATTCCATAAGACCATATTAAGCTTACTCTTTTTCGTTGTTGGTTTTCTAAGAACTCCGTTCGACCCTTCTCCAAAAGATGCCTTTTTAAGCTATGTTGTGACAGAAGTCGGCATTTTCTTCTCCATTCTTCTCTTTCAATTATCTATATTCTATTCTTTCGTTCCGGAGGCATTGTGATGTTGATCTTCTCAACCCATCATCTCATTTGTCAAAGATCATGTTCTTTACATGATTGTCCATTTAACCGGAGTGTCGTGCCCTCTTTTCAAGTTCTATCACCTTATCAAGTTCTTATTCAATTCCTTTCTTTTTAATCGGAGTGCTGCCTGAAGTTGTTCTTCCTTGTTCCTCTTGTCTAACGGAGTGTTTTTAAACTTCGTCATATCCGTTGTATTCTTTTCTCGATATGGCTTAACCTTTTCAAGGTTCTTTGGTCTCACTCGATTGTCAAAGAAGCAACTTAGTTTTACCTTTTCTCTTCCTCTTCCGTTTTCCCTCCGGTGCCATTCTAGATCTCGGGACGAGATCCTCTCATAGTGGTGGAGTGTTGTAACACCCCGAGACCGATGTGCCAGGTGTCCTCCAGTTATTCGCTGTTGTTGCGTTGTCATTGCTTGCGTGTCATGCATTGCATATCATGTCATCATGTGCATTTATTTGCATACATGTTCGTCCCATGCATCCGAGCATTTTCCCCGTTGTCCGTTTTGCATTCCGGCGCTCCTATGTCCTCCGGTAGTCCTTTCTACCTCTTTATGTGTGCGGGCGTTAAACGTTTTCAGATTGGACCGAGACTTGTCATGCGGCCTTGGTTTACTACCAGTAGACCGCCTGTCAAGTTTCGTGCCATTTGGACTTCGTTTGATACTCCAACGGTTAACCGAGGGACCGAAAAGGCCTCATGTGTGTTGCAGCCCAACACCCCTCCAAAGGGGCCCAAAACCTACCTAAACCTCCTCCATCATCTCGGTCGTTCGATCACGATCGCGTGGCCGAAAACCGCACCTCATTTGGACTCTCCTAGCTCCCTCTACCTATAAAAAGGCCTCCAAAAATTCGGGCGAAACCCTAGCAATCTTCCTCCTTCCACCGCCGGACACTTTTCCCGCACCGACGGACATGTCCGCCTGTCCCCGCGCCACCGCTCCCAGCCTCTCCTGGGCCGCCACGTGGCAAGCGCCGCCACGCACCGCCGCAGGCCCGCGAGCCCACGGCTGGCCCTCCCGGCACGCACTCCGCGCGCCTGCCCTGAGCATCGGCCCGCGCCCTCCGT
>NC_041388.1:254739865-254762364 GCF_002162155.2 Triticum dicoccoides
CCCGCCGCCTCTCCGGCTCGGATCCGGCGGGATCCGGCGCCCCGACCTCGCCGACCCTCTTCTCCGACCTCTGGTGACCCTCCGGCAAACTTCGAGCTCCGTCCGCTACAGTAACTCCGGCGAGATCCCGATCTGGATCTGAGATCTAAATCTCCACGGTTGACTTTTTCCCTACTAACCCTAGAATTTTTGCAATCTTCATCATGTTGTATCTCTGCATCCGTAACTCCGATTTGCGTGTGTAGCATATCAAAATGTTCGTCTCGAAGAGTACATCATTTCATCTCATTGCATCATTTTCATTTGAGCTCATCTTGATGCCCGAAATGCTGTTGGAAGAGGGCTATGTGAGTAATTTGTTAGATCTATTTCATCAAATAGCTTTTTGTCATTTTTGCCATGTTTAATGTGTGCATGCTATGACCCTGAGCTCTACATGTGTTTTGTTATATGCCATGCCTTCTTTACAGAGGTTCTTGCCATGTATTTTTGTGTTATTTGTGGTGACTAGTACAAGATTGCAAAGTAGCGTAATCGTTAACGTTGATTTCAGGGACTTAGAATTTCACCAAGTCCTTGTCCTATTTTTGTCGTTATGCCATATGTTCATGTTCTTTCCTAGTGATCCTTGTCTCTTTTGAGAATGATCAGTAAGAATATTTTGTTAATATTGTGGTGCTCTATCCATCCATGTCTTTGTTTGCATTTATGGAGCACCCTAGCTTGAGTCAATCCAGTTTTTCACAAAGTCTGAATCCGTTTATGTTTTTGCCATGTTCAGATGCTTGCAATTGTATTTTCTGATCCCTTGTGGCTCAAGGTCACTAAGGGACTTTTGTTAAGTGCTTTGATTAGCTTCATGCCATGCCATGATTTGCCATGTTAAGTTCCTGTAGCATGTAGTTTTCGTGCTCTAAACATTGCTTCCTGATGATAAATTCCAGGCTTGTGTTAATTTCACTAAGTCTGAAACCTGTTATTGTTTGCACTTTTGCCATGCTTGTTTGAACCTGTTATTGAGTGAATTAGCCGTAGCTCAGTGTTCATCTTTTGTTAAGCTTCTTGAATGGATCTCTTCCATGTATTTTTTTGCCATGTTTGGGTGCTGTAGAATATTTATCTTGATGCATTTAGATGGCTACTTGCTGTTTATCGCAGACCGGTGCCATATTTGTTTTGCTTGCCATTTCCAAACCGTGCATCCGATTCCGGTGATCTTTATATCGTTTTCAACCGAAATCACCTCATATTTCCAGTGGAACTCTTGGATTTCCATGTTGAGGCCAGGTTCAATCATTCCTTTGCAAATCATGCATATGCATCACATACCGCGTCCCGCATATCATACCATGTTCGTGTGTTGGTTGTTTAGTATGTTGTGTTCTTCTTTCCGGTGTTGCTTCTTCGGGTTGGTTCCGGTAACATCGCGTTTGTGAGGACCCGTTCGACTACGTCCGTTTGTCTTCTTCATGGACTCGTTCTTCTTCCTTGCGGGATTTCAGGCAAGATGACCATACCCTCGAAATCACTTCTATCTTTGCTTGCTAGTTGCTCGCTCTTTTGCTATGCCTATGTTGCGATACCTACCACTTTCTTATCATGACACCCATATTATTGAACCAAGCCTCTAACCCACCTTGTCCTAGCAAACCGTTGTTTGGCTATGTTACCGCTTTGCTCAGCCCCTCTTAGCGTTGTTAGTTGCAGGTGAAGATTGAAGTTTGTTCCTTGTTGGAACATGGAGATGTTGTTCCTTGTTAGAACATGTTTACTTGTTGGGATATCACAATATCTCTTATCTAATTAATGCATCTATATACTTGGTAAAGGGTGTAAGGCTCGGCCCTATGCCTGGTGTTTTGTTCCACTCTTGCCGCCCTAGTTTCCGTCATATCGGTGTTATGTTCCCGGATTTTGCGTTCCTTACGCGGTTGGGTTATAATGGGAACCCCTTGATAGTTCGCCTTGAATAAAACTCCTCCAGCAAGGCCCAACCTTGGTTTTACCATTTGCCACCTAGCCTTTTTCCCTTGGGAGTCGCGCATCCCGAGGGACATCTTTATTTTAACCCCCCAGGCCAGTGCTTGTCTAAGTGTTGGTCCGAACTAGAGTCCTTTGCAGCGCCACCTCAGGGAAACTTGAGGGCTGGTTTTAGTTGTACGGAGCGCTCATCCGGTGTTGCCCTGAGAACGAGATATGTGCAGCTCCTATCAGGATGTCGGCGCATCGGGCGGTCTTGCTGGTCTTGTTTTACCTGTCGAAATGTCTTGTAACCGGGATTCCGAGCCTGATCAGGTCTTCCCGCTAGAAGGAATATCCTTCGTTGACCGTGAGAGCTTGTGATGGGCTAAGTTGGGACACCCCTGCAGGGATTTGAACTTTCGAAAGCCGTGCCCGCGGTTATGGGCAGGTGGGAATTTGTTAATGTCCGGTTGTAGAAAACCTGAAGTTGACCTTAATTAAAATACATCAACCGCGTGTGTAACCGTGATGGTCTCTTCTCGGCGGAGTCCGAGAAGTGAAGACGGTGTTGGAGTTATGCTTGACGTAGGTTGTTCTAGGATCACTTCTTGATCATAGATTTCTCGACCATGCTTTTGCCTTCTCTTCCCGCTCTCATTTGCGTATGATAGCCACCATATATGTTAGTCGCTTGCTGCAGCTCCACCTCATACCATTACCTTACCTATAAGCTTAAATAGTCTTGATCACGAGGGTGTGAGATTGCTGAGTCCCCGTGACTCACAGATACTTCCAAAACCAGTTTGCAGGTGCCGATGCTACCGAGTAGGTGACACAACCAAGCTCAAGGAGGAGCTCGATGAAGATCTTGTCCTTTGTCTTTTTTCGTTTTCAGTTGATCAGTAGTGGAGCCCAGTTGGGGTCGATCGGGGGACCTTGTCGCATTTGGGGTTGTTCTTTATTTTGGTTCCGTAGTCAGACCTTGATTGTATTTGGATGTTGTAAAGCTTTATTCTTGTATTGTTGTGAAGTGGCGATTGTAAGCCAACCATGTATCTTTTCCCTTATGTATTACATGGGTTGTGTGAAGATTACCTCACTTGCGACATTGCTTTCAATGCGGTTATGCCTCTAAGTCGTGCTTCGACACGTGGGAGATATAGCCGCATCGAGGGCGTTACATGCTCTTCCTCGAGTAGGTAAATGATAAAAGCAGCATTTTTATGTGGAATGCTACCTAACATATTTATCCATGTAATTCTCCTTATTGTTGCATGAATGTACAGATCCATAAGATTCAGAACAAAAGTTTAATATTGACATAAAAACAATAATACTTCAAGCATACTAACAAGGCAATTATGTCTTCTCAAAATAACATGGCCAAAGAAAGCTTATCCCTACAAAATCATATAGTCTGGCTATGCTCCATCTTCATCACCCAAAATATTCAAATCATGCACAACCCTGATGAAAAGCCAAGCAATTGTTCCAAACTTTTGATGTTCTCAAACTTTTTCAACTTTCACGCAATACATGAGCGTGAGCCATTTACATAACACTATTGGCGGAATAGAATATGGTGGTTGTGGAGAAGACAAAAAACAAGGAGATGGTCTCACATCAACTAGACGTATAATTGGGTTGTGGATATGCCCATCAATAGATATCAATGTGAGTTAGTAGGGATTGCCATGAAACGGATGTACTAGAGCTATAAGTTTATGAAAGCTCGAAAAGAAAACTAAGTGGTTGTGCATCCAGTTTGCTTGCTATTAAGACCTAGGGCAATTTGAGGAAGCCCATCGTTGAAATATACAAGCCAAGTTCTATAATGAAAAATTCCCACTAGCATATGAAAGTGACAACATAGGAGACTCTCTATCATGAAGATCATGGTGCTACTTTGAAGCACAAGTGTGGAAAAAGGATAGTAACATTGCCCCTTCTCTCTTTTTCTCTCGTTTTTTTGGGCCTTCTCTTTTTTGGGCATTCTCTTTTCTTTTATTTCCTCAAATGGGACAATGCTCTAATAATGAAGATCATCACACTTTTATTTACTTACAACTCAAAAATTACAACTCGATACTAGAACAAAATATGACTCTATGAATGCTTCCGGCGGTGTACCAGGATGTGCAATGACTCAAGAGCGACATGTATAAAAATGATGAAAGGTGGCTTCGCCACAAATATGATGTCAACTACATGATCATGCAAAACAATATGACAATGATGAAGCATGTCATAATAAACGGAATGGTAGAAAGTTGCATGGAAATATATCTCGGAATGGCTATAGAAATGCCATAATAGGTAGGTATGGTGGCTATTTTGAGGAAGGTATATGGTGATTGTATGGTACCGGTGAAAGTTGTGCGACACTAGAGAGGCTAGCAATGGTGGAAGGGTGAGAGTGTGTATAATCCATTGACTTAACATTAGTCATAAAGAACTCACGTACTTATTGAAAAAATATATTAGTCATCAAAACAAAGTACTACGCGCATGCTCCTAGGGGGATAGATTGGTAGGAAAAGACCATCGCTTGTCCCCGACCGCCACTCATAAGGAAGACAATCAAAAAATACGTCATGCTCCAACTTCGTTACATAAAGGTTCACCATACATGCATGCTACGAGATTCACAAACCTCAACACAAGTATTTCTCAAATTCACAATTACTCACTAGCATGACTCTAATATCACCATCTTTATATCTCAAAACACTCATAAGGAACAAACGTCTCATAGTATTTAATGCACTTTATATGAAAGTTTTTATTATATCCCTCTTGGATGCCTATCATATTAGGACTAAATTTATAACCAAAGCAAATTACCATGCTGTTTAGAGACTCTCAAAACAATATAAGTGAAGTATGAGAGTTCAACAATTTCTATAAAATAAATCCACCAGCGTGCTCTAAAAAGAATAAGTGAAGCACTAGAGCAAAATTACCTAGCTCAAAAGATATAAGTGAAGCACATAGAGTATTCTAATAAATCATGATTCATGTGTGACCCTCTCAAAAGGTGTATATAGTAGGGATGATTGTGGCAAACTAAATGGCAAAAACTCAAATCATACAAGACGCTCCAAGGAAAATACATATCGTGTGGTGAATAAAAATATAGCCTGAAGTAAAGTTACCGATAGACAAAGACGAAAGAGGGGATGCCTTCCGGGGCATCCCTAAGCTTGGGCTCTTGGTTGTCCTTGAATATTACATTTGGGTGCCTTGGGAATCCCCAAGCTTAGGCTCTTGCCACTCCTTATTCCATAGTCTATCAAGTCCTTACCCCAAACTTGAAAATTTCACAACACAAAACTCAACAGAAAATCTTATAAGCTTCGTTAGTATAAGAAAATAAATCACCACTTTTAGTACTGTTGTGAACTCATTCCTTATTTATATTTGTGTAATATCTATTGTATTCCAACTTTTGCATGGTTCATACCCTCCGATACTACCCATATATTCATCAAAATAAGCAAACAAAACATAGAAAACGGAATCTGTCAAAAACAGAACAATATGTAGTAATCTGTAACTCCCGAATACTTCTGTAACTCAAAAAATTCTAAAAATTATGAAAACATAATAAATTTATTTATTAATATTCTGCAAAAATAATCAGTATTTTATCACGCTTCTGTTAAAAATGAGAATTGTTTTCCTTAGCGCAAAAGTTTCTGTTTTTCAGCGAGATCAAATCAACTATCACCGTAAGCCATCCTAAAGGTCTTACTTGGCACAAACACTAATTAAAACATAAAACCACATCTAACCAGAGGCTAGATGAATTATTCATTGCAAAACAGAAGCAAAAAAGCAAAGAACAAAAATAAAATTGGGCTGCCTCCCAACAAGCGTTATTGTTTAACGCCCTTAGCTAGGCATAAAAACACAAATAGATCTAGGTATTGTCATCTTTGGTATGCAATCCATAAGTAGCTCTCATAATAGATTCGCATGGAAATTTAATTTTCTTTCTTGGAAAGTGTTCCATGCCCTTCCTTAACGGAAATTGATATCTAATGTTTCCTTCTTTCATATCAATAATTGCACCAATCGTTCTAAGGAAAGGTCTACCAAGAGTAATAGGACATGTAGGATTGCAATCTATATCAAGAATAATGAAATCTACGGGAACATAATTCTTATTTGCAACAATAAGAACATCATTAATCCTTCCCATAGCCTTCTTAATAGTGGAATCCGCAAGATGCAAATCTAAAGAGAACAATCATCAAATTCATGGAAACCTAACAGATCACATAAAGTTTTTGGAATAGTTGAAACACTAGAACCCAAATCACACAAAGAATGGCACTCATAATATTCAATATTAATCTTAATAGAGGTCTCCACTCATCATAAAGTTTTCTAGGGATAGGAACTTCCAATTCAAACTTTTTTTCAAAAGATTGCATCATAGCATAAACGATATATTTAGTAAAATTTTTGTTTTGATTATAAGCATGAGGAGAATTAAAAATAGATTGCAACAAGGAAATACAATCTATTAAAGAACAATTATCATAATTAAATTCCTTGAAATCCAAAAGAGTGGGTTCATTGCTACTTAAAGTTTTGACCTCTCCAATCCCACTTTCATCAATTTTTACATCAAGATCTAAAAACTCCGAATCATTGGGATGCCTTTTAACTAAGGTTGACTCATCTCCAGTCCCATCTTTATCAAGATTTATATTGGAAAACAAATATTCAATAGGAGTCACATCAATCACTTTAAGATCTTCATCATTATGTAAGGACTCCGGTTTAGTGGCCATCTTATTTACTAAGGTAGCTTGTTTATCAGAAATTTGGCCTACTAAATTTTCAAGATGAGCAAACTGAGATTTCAAACCAGAAAATTCCTTAGACATATCATCGAGCTCTTTATTCATGTACTCCATAAAACTTATCTTCTCCGTAAGCTCATTTCTAAAGAAACTATTATGCTCAAATTGTAAAGACATGAAGCTCCTAACATTATTTTCAATTTATTCCAACCTCCTAAAGTGAGGATCAACATTCTTTGGTTGAGACATAAAGGCAAGCAAGCACACCAACACATGGCAAGCAAACGAAGAAGACAAACGGAAGAGGGGCGAAGACAAGGCAAATCTTTTCAAAAATCGTTTAAGAAGTGGGGGGAGGGAAATGAGAGGCGAATGGTGAATAATGTAATGCAAGATATGAGAGTTTATGATGGGTACTTGGTATGTCTTGACTTGGCGTAGATCAACGGCGCTAGAAATTCTTCCTGCTACTTCTTGAGCTTGCGTTGGTTTTTCCCTTTAAGAGGAAAGGGTGATGCAGCAAAGTAGAGATAAGTATTTCCCTCAGTTTGAGAACCAAGGTATCAATCTAGTAGGAGACAATGCACAAATCACCTAATACATGCACAAACAATCAAACAACTTGCACCCAACACGATAAAGGGGTTGTCAATCCCTTCACGGTTACTTGCAAAAGTGAGATCTGATAGAGATAGATGAAACTAAAGAAACTATAAAGAAAATATTTTGGGTTTTGGTTTATAGATCGGAAAGTAAAAGATTGCAAAAATATTTTGGGTTTTGGTTTATAGATAGGAAACTTGTATGATGGAAAATGGACCCTGGCCATAGGTTTCACTAGAGACTTCTCTCATGATGGCAAATAATACGATGGGTGAACAAATTACTGCCGAGCAATTGATTGAAAAACGCAAAGTTATGACGATATCTAAGGCAATGATTATGAAATATAGGCATAACGTCTGTGTCAAGTAGCCAAAATGATTGTGCATCTACTACTATTACTCCACACATCGACCGACTCCTGCCTACATCTAGAGTATTAAGTTCATGAAGAACAGAGTAACGCATTAAGTAAGATGACATGATGTAGAGGAATTAACTCAAACAATATGATGAAAATCCCATCTTTTTATCCTCGATGGCAACAATACAATACGTGCCTTGCTGCCCCTACTGTCACTGGGAAAGGAGACCACAAGATCGAACCCAAAACTAAGCACTTCTCCCATTCCAAGAAAAACCAATCTAGTTGGCCAAACCAAACCGATAATTCGAAGAGAATTACAAAGATATCAAATCATGCATAAAAGAGTTCAGAGAAGATTCAATTAATATTCATAGATAAGCTAATCATAAATCCACAATTCATTGGATCTCGGCAAACACACCGCAAAAGAGTACTACATCGGATAGATCTCCAAGAACATCGAGGATAACATGGTATTGAGAATCAAAGAGAGAGAAGAAGCCATCTAGCTACTAGCTATGGACCCGTAGGTCTGTGGTAAACTACTCACGCTTCATCGGAAGGGCAATGGAATTGATGTAGAAGCCCTTCGTGATCGAGTCCCCCTCGGGTAGGGTGCCGGAAAAGGTCCCTAGATGAGATCTCACGGGTACAGAAGGTTGCAACAGTGGAAAAGTCTTTTAGTGGATGCTTCTGGTGCTTTGGGAATATATATATATATATATATATATATATATATATATATATATATATATATATATATATATATATGCGAAGGAATTAGGTCAGGGGAGTCACAAGGGGCCCACAAGGGTGGGGGCGCGCCCTCCCCCCTTGTGGCCACCTTGTGGCTCTTACAACTTGATATCCAAGTCTCTGTGGTGTCTTCTGGTCCAAAAAAAATCATCATGAAGGTTTCATGCCGTTTGGACTTCGTTTGGTATTCCTTTTCTGCGAAACTCAAAAACAAGGAAAAAAATAGAAACTGACACTGGGCTCTAGGTTAATAGGTTAGTCCCAAAAATAATATAAAATAGCATATTAATGCATATATAACATCCAAAACAGATAATATAATAGCATGGAACAATAAAAAATTATAGATATGTTGGAGATGTATCACAGCCGAATGACAGTACAATTGTACCATATATTATCATGTAATAAAGAGACCATGGTTTCCCTCAAAAAAACTTCCATATTAAGGACCCTAAAAAACTTCCATATTAAGAATAATATTACCCTGTTTGCATGACAACTGATTGTGTTTTATGAACCTGCTCACATAGAGGACAAGTATGAGTGTCTAGTTCAGTTTGCTGTTGTTTGCAACAAATGTAGTGGAGTTGTGGTCATGGGAGATCATCAGCAGAACCATTGAGAAGAATAAGCCTTGTGTACTTTCTAGATGGAGCCATGCCTTTAATTCCATCATAGAGGTGAATGGACTAAAAGAGGTACAACTCGAAGGGAGATAATATACCTGGGCTAATAATTGGGATAATCACACCTTTGAAAAACTAGATAGAATGTTGGTCTCTTCAGAATGAGATTTATCCCTTCCTTTGGCAATTGTATTTGGGTGGAACCGAGAGCTCTCTGATAAGTGCCACTTCATTTGAATTCGAGGGTGCATTCCCTACACAGTGACATCTTTAGATTTGAAATTTGTTGGCTAGAGAGATAGCTTTAGAGAGGAGGTGTGCAAGAGCTGGCTTGCTCCTATATTTTGCCTTCATGTTATAGATAAATGGAAGGAGAAAGCTAGAAGGTTGAGGATCGGAAAGGATGCATATCAATATTGAGGGTGTGTATAGGAATTTTAAGAAAGAAATTCTGAGTAAATTAGGTTGCCTTGATAAGGGGAGTGAGACTTGTAGTCTTAGTATGAATGTTAAGGCTTCTCGAATCTTCCTCCTATAGAGCCCATGGGCCGGACTAATGGCCCAAGGTGGAACCAACCTAGAGGGCCTCGCGTTGGCCTACTTGGGCCGGTATCCGGCAAGGTGAGGCACCTTTGGGTAGTAACACCGTTAGTAGCCCCTAAAGCGGTCTTCAAGTTTGGCTGCATCTCGATTTATACTGTTGTGCAACATCGTCTCTTGCTCGTTGAGGCTAAAACTAGTTCTTTGTAGCTCCTTAACACCAACTGTGCAACGTCATCCTCGAATGGCCGACCTGCTCCCGAAATCAGATAAAAACCACTCCGGTCTTGACTTGGCGATGAAGATATCTGGGATTTGAACCATGGACAAGCAAGTTTAGTGTAAAACGCGACAACCAGCCGACCACTTCACTTTGTTGTGATTTATTACATGTTATTTGTATGTTCTTCTTTCTTCTTATTTTCTAAATTCAACAATCTTTAAAAAAAAGATGTATTTTTTCAAATTTGACAAACGTGTTTTCAAATCGATGATTTGGTTCCAAATTCATGATTTTTTTCCAAATCTATGAACTTTTTTGAATTCATGTTTTTTTCGTTTTTTGTGATTTTTTTTCTCAAATGTGACCGAGTAGATGGACCGACGCCCACCAAGACCGGTGCGTGGGTGCCAAGGAGCTTCCCTGGCGCCTGAAGCGCCAAATGGGAGCTCCCTCAGCGTTGTAGGCATTTGTTGGCCAACCAGCGCCCACTCGGCCGCTCGCATGGTCTCTCCCACCAGCGCACTCGTTGCTCAGTTAGGCTCCATTCACTGGCTCGTTCACCAATTTGAGTACAACAGCCACTGACCTCACCATTTGACCGTTGACTTTTGCAAGTTTATGAATTTAAAAAAGTGTAAAATCAGAAACAAGTTATGAGTTTCAAAATTGTATACAAATTAAAAAATACAGATTTCAGAAGTTCATAATTTTGGAAAAAGTTCGCGAGTTTGAAAAAATCATGCATTTGAAAAATGTTCATGAATTTGGGAAAAGTTCACGCATTTGAAATTTTCATGAATTTGCAAAAAAGTTCATGAATTTTAAAAGTTTCATGGATTTAAAAATGTTCTTCGATTTTAAAATTTTCACACATTTGAAAAAGTTTAGGAATTTTAAATGCAGTGGATTTGAAAATATTCACAGATTAAAAAAAAGTTGGTGGAGTTGGAATATTTTCACCAATTTGAAAAAGTTCATGCATTTGAAAAATATCACGAGTTTGAAAATAAAGTTCATGGATTTAGAAAACTTTAAATTTTTGGAAGATTTCATGAGTTTGAGAAACTTCCATAATTTGGAAAATGTTCACGGATATGAAAAGGCTGCATGAATTTTAAAAAATGTAAATTTTAAAAGTGAATATGAATTAAAAAAACAGAACATATAAAATAAGAAGGAAAAGTGAAAAAGATAAATATATAAAAGATAAAAACAAGAAAAAAAACCCTGTCCGGAATCCAAGAAGACCGGCTTGAAACAAACTGGAGGTCTTGAAGGTTCGCAGAACTGGTGAGTATGAATAAAGTTACAGGTGTTTCTCAAAAAAAAATTGGTCGAGGCGAGACTAGTAGTTTGGGCCGGTCGATTTATCACAATGGTGGGTGCGCTGTGTACGAACACTTTAACCAGCGCGTTAAGCGCTGAATAGCGTTTGGGCCGTACGGATTGATTTCGGTCCGATGTACAAGATTCGTTGTCCGTACGGTAACTAAAAAATTACCCACGTAAGTGCAAACTGAAACGGATACGGCTTAGCCTCGTGGGTCCCAAATAAAAAAAACTATATATACACAATAATATGTTCTCTTAAAAATAAAATATAGGCGATTATATTCTTGTGAACGGTCACGAAGCAGTGAAGAAGATCGATTAAGCTAAGCTACCTAGGTTGATCGTGGATGCCTCATGGCCAACGACATCGAGAACCAGAACCTCCTGGACAAGCAGCTCGTGGCGACGACGGAGCCCGAGGAGGCTGGCAGGTGGGTGGTCATCATGCTCGTGGGCGTCATGTCTCTTTTGCTCACCGTCGTGTGTTAGACTATGTATAGCTTCTGTACTTATGTACGTATTGTAACACATTCATTATATATAATGAGATAAGCCACCCCTAGAGGGTTGTGCTGGTTCCCCCAAAACTTATTGTCTTACATGGTATCACGCTAGGTTACGATCGCTTCCGCTTTCAAACCCTAATACCCGCACCGCCGCCGCAGCCGCCGCCGCCTTCACCGCCGCCATGTCGAGCGCCGCCACCACCGGTTCCACTGCTGCGGGGTTCCTCCCGGCCTCTCTTGCAGCTCTGCTCAACCTCCCGCTCGATGCCGTCGCCGTTCCGGCTCCGATCGGGACCAGGAGCATCGGCTCCGTCTACTCCACGCCGCCGGCGCCCTCGCTTGGGCGCGACCTCGTGGTCCACACCGCGGCGCCGTCGTCCGCTGCGGACTCCGCGGGCGTCGTCCCGCCGCTCCTGCCGCAAGCGGATCACACCGCCTCACTGGCGGGGTTGGCGGCGTCCGCCCCGGCCGCGGGCCTTGCGGCGTCCGCCCTGGCTGCGGTCCCGCCTCCTCCCGCATCGGCTTCGGTGCCTCCGGCTGCCTCCATGGTGTTTGCACCCCAGGCAGCCCCCTCGATGGGATCGTCTTCGCCGCCGCCGTTTCACTTCGGTCATCTCATCACCATCAAGCTGTCCGCCGACAACTACATCTTCTGGCGTGCGCAGGTTCTCCCGCTCTTGGGGAGTCACTACCTGCTAGGCTACGTCGACGGATCGCTTCCCTGCCCACCCGCCCTGGTAGACAGCGTGCACCGTCCGGTCTACAATCCGGCCCATCGTGTCTGGACGGGGCAGGACCAGGCGAACCTCTCCTCCATCCAGGGGTCGCTCTCGCCGGTAGTTGCCGGACTTGTTGTCTTCGCGAAGACGTCTCATGAGGCCTGGACCATCCTTGAGCGAACCTTTGCAGCGCAGTCCCAGGCTCGTGTCTCTGCACTCCGTCGTCAGCTTGGAGAGTGTCAGAAGCTTGACTCCACTGCCACTGAGTTCTACAACAAGGTCAAGGGCCTCGCCGACACATTGGCCTCCATTGGACAGCCCCTCACCGACTCCGAGTTCAACTCGTTTATTGTCAATGGTCTTGATGAGGAGTATGATGCCTTAGTCGAGATCATCAACGAGCGGGGCAACTCGACACCCATGCTGGCACACGAGGTTTTCTCTCGGCTCCTTCTCACTGAGCAACGGGTCGAGACACGCCGCTCCAGGGGCACTGGCTTCCTCTCGGCCAACGCCGCCACCAAGGGTGGCCGCTCTTCTTCATCACCCCGGTCTCCCTTGGGGCTGCCACCGTCGCCCGCCTCGGCCCCCCCACCTACTGCGACCTTACCGGGGGCTGGCGGTCCACGTGTGTGCCAGCTTTGTGGCCGCGATGGGCACTGGGCCTCCAAGTGTCATAAGCGCTTCCAGCGAAGCTTCCTTGGTCTTGGCAATGACGGCAAAGATACACGCAACAATGCCCGTCAGGTCGCCATGGCTGATCGTCCCGCGCCGCAGAAGCAACAGGGACACACTCAGTCCTACTCCATCGATCCACACTGGTACATGGACTCTGGGGCGACAGAGCATCTGACCAGCGAGATGGGGAAGCTTCACACTCGTGAACCCTATCATGGCTCCGACAAGATCCACACCGCCAATGGAGCAGGTATGCACATTTCTCATATTGGTCAAGCATCTCTTCTCACTAGACATGCCAATAGGAGTCTTCAGCTTCGCAATGTTCTTCGAGTTCCATCTGTGACCCGTAATCTTCTTTCAGTTCCTAAACTCACACGTGATAATAATGTGCTTTGTGAATTTCACCCTTTTGATCTTTTTATTAAGGATCGGGGCACGAGGGACATTCTTCTTAGTGGGCGGTTGTGCCAGGGCCTCTACCGTCTGGAGCATCCTGGCGTCGCCCGTGTTTTCAGTGGAGTTCGGGTCGCTCCGTCACAGTGGCATGCTCGTCTTGGTCACCCGGCCACACCTATTGTCCATCATATTTTGCGTCGTCATGAGCTTCCTAGTTTGTCTAGTAATAAAGATGTAGCAGTGTGTGATGCTTGTCAGCAGGGGAAGAGTCATCAACTTCCTTTTTCGGAGTCCAGTCGTGAGGTGAAACATCCTTTAGAACTTGTGTTTTCAGATGTATGGGGTCCTGCTCAGACTTCTGTCAGTGGTCATAATTACTATATCAGTTTCGTTGATGCTTATAGTCGCTTTACCTGGCTTTACCTTATTAAACGCAAATCTGATGTGTTTGATATTTTTGTTCAGTTTCAAAAACATGTTGAACGTCTTCTCAAGCACAAAATTGTTCATGTCCAGTCGGACTGGGGGGGCGAGTATCGCAACCTCAACTCCTTCTTTCAGTCGCTTGGGATAGCTCATCGTTTAGCATGTCCACATACACATCAGCAGAATGGTTCAGTCGAACGTAAGCATCGTCATATTGTTGAAGTTGGTCTTACTCTTTTGGCCCATGCATCTGTTCCGTTTCGGTTTTGGAGTGATGCTTTCACCACTGCATGCTTTCTCATCAACCGTACTCCCACTCGTGTTTTAAACATGAAGACTCCCATTGAGGTTCTCCTTAATGAACAACCTGATTATACCTTTTTCAAGGTATTTGGGTGTGCTTGCTGGCCGCATCTTCGTCCATATAATAAGCGCAAGCTTGAGTTTCGTTCTAAGAAGTGTGTTTTTCTTGGCTATAGCTCTCTTCATAAAGGTTACAAATGTCTTCATGTTCCCACTAATCGTGTCTATATATCTCGGGACGTCGTGTTTGATGAGCATGTTTTTCCCTTTGCCAAACTTCCTGTGTCCACTGTCGAACCACCATCTCTGCATTCATCCTCTGTTGCTTCTGACCAATTTGATGATGTTGCATACTCTCCTTTGCTGTTACCTAACCATGGTGCAGGAACCGGACGTGGGGCTCATTTGGAGCTGTTGGAGGATTCACCATCATCATCGCCGCCTTCTGATGGGCACGTCGATCGCCCTATGTTGCATGGCATCGATTCGCGTGCCCATGCATGGTCACCCGAAGAGCCCGTCGCGCCGAGCATCTCCACTGCTCGGTCCGCTACGCCAGCGACCGCCGAGTCTCCAGCGGCTCAGCCCTCTTCGCCAGCGGCCGCCGAGTCTTCAGCGGCTCGGACTGTCACGCCGTCTTCGCCCGCGGCTCGGCCCGTCACGCCGTCTTCGCCTGCAGCTCGGGTCCGCGACACCGTCCTCACGTCGCCTTCATCCGCGGATCGGCCCGCGACACCGGCCGCGCCACGGCCCACTATGCCGGGCTCGCCATTGGCCCGGTCTGTGACGCCGGCGTCGACAACTGCTTCGTCTGCTCTGCCGGTTTCGCCGGTGGGCCGGCCTTCTTCGCCGACCGAGCCCGAGGCTATTGTGTCTGGCTCCTCGTCACTGGCTGACTCGTCAACGTCGCCGTCCTCCAGCCCGTTGCAGGCTGCTCCGTCGACCTCGGTGGTTCCTGTATCCCGACCACATACACGTAGTCGCAGTGGCATTTTCAAACCTAAGGAACGTAAGGATGGTACGGTTGCTTGGTTGGCTGCTTGTTTGGCTGCTGCTGTTGCGGATCCATCTTCTGAGCCTCGCTCATATCAGGCTGCCCTGCGCATTCCACATTGGCGAGAGGCTATGGAGCAGGAGTTTCATGCTCTCCTTCGTAACAAGACATGGACTCTCATTCCTCCATCACCACGGGTAAATGTTATTGACTCAAAATGGGTATTCAAAGTGAAGAAGCATTCGGATGGATCTATTGAGCGTTACAAAGCGCGACTTGTTGCTCGCGGTTTTCGGCAGCGCCATGGTCTTGACTATGAGGACACCTTCAGTCCTGTTGTCAAGCCTACCACTATTCGGCTTCTTCTCTCCATTGCTGTTTCTCGTGGTTGGTCACTTCGTCAACTTGATGTGCAGAATGCTTTTCTACATGGATTTTTGGAGGAAGAGGTTTATATGAAACAGCCGCCTGGTTTCTCTGATCCTGATCGTCCTGACTATATCTGTCGTCTCTCCAAAGCACTATATGGTTTGAAGCAAGCTCCTCGTGCCTGGCATGCCCGCCTTGCCTCTGCCCTTCGTGCTCATGGGTTTGTGCCGTCCACTGCTGACACTTCATTATTTCTTCTACAGAAGCCAGAAGTCACTATGTATCTTTTGGTATATGTCGATGATATTATCCTTGTCAGCTCTTCTCAGTATGCTGCTGATGCTCTTGTCTGCTCTCTTGGTGCTGATTTTGCAGTCAAAGATCTTGGGAAGCTTCACTACTTTCTTGGAGTTGAGGTCACTTCTCGTGCTACTGGTCTTGTCCTTACGCAGAAGAAGTACTCCTTGGAGTTGTTACAAAGAGCGGGCATGCTGAAGTGCAAACCGACCACCACACCCATGTCGTCTACCGACAAGATAACAGCTGTTGATGGTGAGCTTTTGTCTCCTGCGGATGCCACAGAGTACAGGAGCATTGTTGGTGGACTTCAGTACTTGACGATCACGAGACCAGATATCTCTTATGTTGTTAACAGGGTTTGTCAGTATCTTCAGGCTCCCAGAGAGACTCATTGGGCTGCTGTTAAACGCATTCTTCGTTATGTTCAGTTCACCCTGACATTTGGTATGCATATTCGGCCGACTTCCTCTCGGGTCCTTTCGGCCTTCTCTGATGCAGATTGGGCTGGTAGCCCAGATGACAGGCGATCCACGGGGGGTTATGCAGTATTCTTTGGCCCTAATTTGATCGCCTGGAGTGCTCGGAAACAGGCTACTGTGTCACGTAGCAGTACTGAAGCTGAGTACAAGGCTGTGGCTAATGCTACTGCAGAGATAATTTGGGTGCAGTCTTTGCTTCAGGAGTTGGGTTTGTCTCAACCACAGCCTCCTATTCTTTGGTGTGATAACATCGGTGCTACATACCTTTCTGCAAATCCAGTATTTCATGCCCGAACGAAACACATTGAAGTTGACTATCACTTTGTACGGGAACGTGTATCACAGAAGCAACTCCAGATCAAGTTTATCTCATCTAAGGATCAACTTGCAGATATCTTCACTAAGCCTTTACCTCTACCACAGTTTGAGGCTTGTAGGCGCAATCTTACCCTTCTCAGTTCTTTAGAAAGTGGCTAAGATTGAGGGAGGGTGTTAGACTATGTATAGCTTCTGTACTTATGTACGTATTGTAACACATCCATTATATATAATGAGATAAGCCACCCCTAGAGGGTTGTGCTGGTTCCCCCAAAACTTATTGTCTTACATCGTGGCATGGTTCCTGATCGATGTCTACCTTTACGACCAGTCACCTCACACCTCCAGGCTGACTCTCGCCGCGTTTGTCGTCAGGATGATCGTCGCCATTGTCGCCGCATGTGCCTGGGTCATCTTCTTGTGGATCGTCGGCGAACGGGAGATTGGGAATCCGGAGGGATTTAGATTCATAGATACTTTATTATCGATCTAGTTGTAACTCTGGTTAATCCACCAGTCCAACAACTGACATATCTACCATTCTTCATAAGTTGCTCCTCACTTCTCCCTATTCTTTTAACATGCAGCCTATTCATATCATCATCCATGTCATTTCAGCAAAAACAGTTCTTACGTCTGCCATGTCAGCAAAACTAAGAGGAAAAAAATAACGTCACGTCTAGTTCTACAGTAGACAAATCGTTTTCGCTTCCCCTTCCCCTCTCGTAACTGACGTCGAGTGTAAATATAGAACACCACCTGATAGAGGCAAAGGTGTCCCGTCTTTTGATGAAATGGTGGCTATCGTTTTGGAGAAAGTCGACTTTGACGATCCGACTATGAACGTGCGAGGACGTCGCGCCTTAGCAATCGCTAAACCAACTCTGAGAGGTTATTGATCACGCCGGAGCATGATCAACCTGACCACGAAGGTCTGTTTCCTGCAGGCAAACGAAGAACAAGCAAGAAACTGAGATTGTAATCTGAATGTTATGAATATAAGAGGAAAGCTTTATTGATCAATGTGGGGTTCTGTGACGCATTTGTCTGGTCGCTGAACACAAACGAAATACGCGAAGTTGTAGCTATGGCGAACTTTAATCTAAACAAAACCCAAAGTCTAAACGACGCACTAAAGGCTGTATATATGGAGGAAGAGGGAGAAATTTCGTGGCCCTTGGAAGAGGGGTCCAAAACAAACCCTAACTCTTGTTTTCCCACACATACGGACTCTAAAAACAACCTACACTTAAGTATTTCGAAAATACATAGGTCTGGCCCAATAATAAGGTGATGCGGCACCTAGAATAGTCTCTGAACTAAATTTATGAAGTGACATCTTGTATATTTCGTCCAAGGCTTCATGCACTCCTTATGGTGGCTTCAAAGTCCTGAAATCATCACTTGTAATTCCGTTCTTGACCCCCTTGCGCATGCCATCATCTCCATGCTTGGTCTTGCTCCAGTATTCATCCCTCTTATCCATGCCAGGCCCTTCATTTGTAAGCAAAACAAATGTATCCAATTTAGGCAGCATCATATTCTCATGAACATTAGAATCATTACCAAGAAACGAAAGTACCTGATAATTTAATTGGCGTGCGCAAACTCTAGTAATTGGTCCAGTATGTATAGCAGCAGGGGCTGTGGGTGTAACATTGGTATTGATGTCCTCATCATTCTCCCCTTCTTGAAATGAAGTTGTCCTCGACGGAAGCTCATCTTCCTCACCTAAATAAGGCTTCAAATCTGCAATGTTAAAAGTGGGACTAACCCCAAAATCTGTTGGCAGCTCAAGTTTATATGCATTATCATTTATTTTCTCTAACACCTTAAAAGGACCATCAGCACTTGGCATTAGCTTTGATTTGCGCAAATTAGGAAATCTATCCTTACGCAAATGTAACCAAACAAGATCTCCAGGTGCAAACACAACATGCTTTCTACCCTTATCTCCAGCAAGTTTATATTTAGCATTCATACGCTCAATGTTTTTCTTAGTTAACTCATGCATTTTTAAAATCAATTCAGCACGTTCTTTAGCATCAAAATTAACCTTCTCCGAAGATGGAAGAGACAACAAATCAATAGGTGCACGAGGTAGGAAATCATACACAATTTTAAAAGGGCACATCTTAGTAACAGAATGCATTGAACGTTTATAAGCAAATTCAATATGAGGCAAGCATTCTTCCCACATTTTCTTATTATTCTTCAAACAGCCCTAAGCATAGTAGACAATGTTCTATTGACTACTTTAGTTTGTCCATCAGTTTGGGGGTGACAAGTAGTACTAAAAAGCACTTTAGTCCCCAACTTAGCCCATAAACATCTCCAAAAGTAGTTAAGAAATTTAGTATCACGATCTGAAACAATAGTATTTGGCAGACCATGCAAGTGAATAATTTCATGAAAGAACAAATCAGCAACATTAACAGCATCATCGCTTTTATGACACGGTATAAAGTGTGCCATTTTCAAGAACCTATCCACGACAGCAAATATGCTATCCCTCCCATTCTTTGTTAGAGGTAAACCTAAAACAAAGTCCATAAATATATCCTCCTAAGGAACACTAGGTACAGGCAAAGGCATATATAAACCATGAGGATTGAGTCGTGACTTAGCTTTTTGACATGTAGTGCAGCGAGCAACAAAACGTCAACATGCCGTCTCATCTTTGGCCAAAAGAAATGTGTAGCAAGTATATCCTCCGTCTTCTTGACGCCAAAGTGTCCCATTAATCCTCCTCCATGTGCCTCCTGTAACAACAAAAGACGAACGGAGTTAGCTGGAATGCATAGCTTGTTAGCACGAAACACAAATCCATCGTTAAGAACGAACTTGTTCCAAGTTCTCCCTTCCTTCCAATTCTGCAACACATCTTTAAATTCAGCATCATGCACATATTGATCTTTGATGGTCTCCAAACCAAATATTTTAAAGTCAAGTTGTGAAAGCATAGAATAACGACGAGACAATGCATCAGCAATAACATTTTCTTTACCCTTCTTATGTTTAATGATATAAGGGAAAGTATCAATGAATTAACCCATTTAGCATGTCTACGGTTCAGTTTTGCTTGACTTTTAATGTGTTTCAAAGATTCATGATCAGAATGTATAACAAATTATTTGGGCCATAAATAGTGTTGCCATGTTTCTAAGGTCCGAATAAGAGCATATAATTCTTTATCATAAGTAGAATAGTTCAAACTAGGCCCACTCAATTTTTCAGAAAAGTATGCAATAGGTTTGCCATCTTGCAATAACACATCTCCTAATCCAATTCCACTAGCATCACATTCAATGTGCGGTACCCGAAACAAAAGGCACATCCTTCTTGGTAAGCTCCTTGAGAGGTGCAGCAATGGTGCTGAAATCTCTCACAAAACGCCTATAGAAACCAGCGAGGCCAAGGAAACTCCTCACTTGTGTGACCGTTTTGGGCTGCTGCCAACTCTCAATAGCTTCAATCTTGGCTTTATCAATTTCAATTCCCTATGGAGTAACAACATAGCCAAGAAAAGATACTCGGTCGGCATAAAAGGTGTACTTTCCAAGGTTACCAAACAAACGTGCATCACGTAGAGCAATAAAAACATCACGTAAATGTTTCAAATATTCCTCCAAAGATTTGCTATAAATCAATATGTCATCAAAGTAAACTACCACAAATCGTCCAATGAAAGCACGTAAAACTTCATTCATTAATCTGATGAAAGTACTAGATGCATTAGTTAATCCAAAAGGCATGACTAACCACTCATATAATCCAAACTTAGTTTTAAATGATGTTTTCCATTCATCTCCCAATTTCATACAAATTTGATGGTATCCACTATGCAAATCAACTTTGGAGAATATCATCTAGCCTAGGAATAGGATGACGATAACGAATTGTAATATTATTAATGCCTCTACAATCAACGCACATACGTGACGTACCATCCTTTTTCGGCACTAAAATGATAGGAACAGCACAAGAACTAAGGGATTCGCGTATATAACCTTTGTCGAGCAGTTCTTGTACTTGACGCATAATCTCCTTCGTATCCTCTGAATTGGTACGGTATGGTGTACGGTTGGGTAATGATGCACCGGGAATTAAGTCAATTTGATGCTCAATCCCTCGAATAGGTGGTAATCCCGGTGGCACGTCTTGTGGAAAGACGCCAGTGAAGTCCTGCAAAATGTTAGTGACAGCAGGAGGCAAAGAGGAAGGCACGTCCTCAAATGAAAATAATGCCTCTTTGCACACAAAAGTATAGCAAACAGATTTGCTAAAATCTAGATCATCAATATTAGATTTGGTGGCAAGTAAACATGCACTTTTCAGTTTAATTTCGGAAGCAACACTGGATGGTTTAATATTAGGCTTCATTTGTTGCTCAAATTCTTTTGCCACAATCTGATTTTCACTCTTATTTTTCTCCTGTTTTGCTTTATTAGCTCTATTAATACCATCTTTCAAAATGGAATCAGGAGTCATAGGAACCAAAGTAATATTTTTATCCTTATGAACAAGAGTGTACTGATTGTTTCTACCATGGTGTACAAATTTTTTATCAAATTGCCATGGTCTACCAAGTAATAAGGAACATGCTTGCATAGGTACCACATTACAATCAACATAATCAGCATATGTAGAGATACTAAAATGCACACAAACAGTACGTGTTACCTTAACCTTGCTGCTGTTGTTGATCCATTGGATGTAGTAAGTATGTGGATACGGTCTTGTGGTGAGAGATAGCTTCTCCACCATCTCCATGCTAGCTAAGTTATTGTAGCTCCCTCCATCTACGATGACGCGAACAGCACGTTCCTTCACAAGTCCCTTTGTATGGAACAAATTATGCCTCTGATTTTGCTCAGCTTATGTAACCTGCACACTCAAAACACGTTGAGCAACTAAACACTCATACCTGTCAGCATCTTCAGCAGCCATGTATTGAGTCTCATGATCAGAATCATCTCCACCGTGTTCTTCATGTGTAATAAGAGCCAAAGTCTCCTCATCATAGTCACTAGCGGACTCATACCCACCATCCCCAGTAACAATCATCACACGCTGAGATTTGCATTCTCTCGTAAAATGTCCTCTTCCCTTACAACGGCGACAAATAATATCACTTTTGTGCCATGTTGATGCCATGGAAGAAGAAGAGCTCTGCGCAGGCCCAGCAGGTGTGCTCTTGGCAGATAGTGGTGGTTGTGCCTGCTTTCTTGTATCATGGCTAGAGGTGGCTCCTGATGGAGGTGCTAGTCCAGTCGAAGTAGAGGATGCACGTGGTGTCCATGATGAAGATCGACCTGTAGAAAAGTTAGTTCGCGCCAATGCCTGTCGATCCTGCACTTCACGTTCAGCTTTATAAGCAAGATGGAATAAACGAGTGATATTAGTATACTCCTTATACTCTAAATGGTCTGAATCTCTCTATTTAATCCACCCATAAAACATGCAAGCATAGCTTCATTCTCCTCAACAATACCACATCTAATCATGTCGGTTTGTAATTCCTGATAATATTCTTCTACAAAAAAAATTCCTTATCTTAAACACTGCAATTTTTGAAGTAATTCACATTGATAATATGGTGGAACCCAACGAGTACGCATAGCAGTTTTCAAAGTAGCCCAAGTAGCTGGAATATGATATAATCTACAATGTTTAGACCACCAAACACATGCAAAACTAGTGAAAGCACAAACAGCAGCAGGAACACGTCTCTCCTCAGGAAATTGTAAACATGTAAATCGTTCTCAGTTTCTAACTCCCA
>NC_041388.1:254762672-254776849 GCF_002162155.2 Triticum dicoccoides
TCAGGAACATATCTACCCTCAAATGGTGGAATATTAAATTTCATTTTAGGGAGATGGTCATGATCTCGTACCTGAGGGGGAGCCCTACCATTGCCATTATTTGCTGTTGGAAATATTCCCTAGAGGCAATAATAAAAGGATTATTATTATATTTCCTTGTTCATAATAATTGTCTTTTATTCATGCTATAATTGTGTTATCCAGAAATCGTAATACATGTGTGAATACATAGACACCAACATGTCCCTAGTAAGCCTCTAGTTGACTAGCTCGTTGATCAATAGATAGTCATGGTTTCCTGACTATGGACATTGGATGTCATTGATAACGAGATCACGTCATTAGGAGAATGATGTGATGGACAACACCCAATCCTAAACATAGCACAAGATCGTATAGTTCGTTTGCTAGAGTTTTTCCAATGTCAAGTATCTTTTCCTTAGACCATGAGATCGTGTAACTCCCGGATACCGTAGGAGTGCTTTGGGTGTACCAAACGTCACAACGTAACTGGGTGACTATAAAGGTATACTACGGGTATCTCCGAAAGTGTCTGTTGGGTTGACACGGATCAAGACTGGGATTTGTCACTCCGTATGACGGAGAGGTATCTCTGGGCCCACTCGGTAATGCATCATCATAATGAGCTCAAAGTGACCAAGTGTCTAGTCATGGGATCATGCATTACGGTACGAGTAAAGTGACTTGCCGGTAACGAGATTGAACGATGTGTTGGGATACCAACGATCGAATCTCGGGCAAGTAACGTACCGATTGACAAAGGGAATTGTATACAGGGTTGCTTGAATCCTCGACACCGTGGTTCATCCGATGAGATCATCGAGGAGCATGTGGCATCCAACATGGGTATCCAGATCCTGCTGTTGGTTATTGACCAAAGAGCCATCTCAGTCATGTCTACATGTCTCCCGAACCCGTAGGGTCTACACACTTAAGGTTCGGTGATGCTAGGGTTGTATAGATATAATATGCAGTAACCCGAAAGTTGTTCGGAGTCCCGGATGAGATCCCAGATATCACGAGGAGTTCCGGAATGGTCTGGAGGTGAAGAATTATATATAGGAAGTGCAGTTTCGGCCATCAGGAGAGTTTCGGGGGTCACCGGTATTGTACCGGGACCACCGGAAGGGTCTCGGGGGTCCACCGGGTGGGGCCACCCATCCCGGAGGGCCCCATGGGCCAAAGTGGGGAGGGTAACCAAACCATAGTGGGCTGGTGCGCCCCCCTTGGCCCACCCCATGCGCCTAGGGTTGGGAACCCTAGGGTGGGGGGGCGCCCCACTTGCCTTGGGGGCTACTCCACCCTTGGCTGCCGCCCCCCCTAGGAGATCCCATCTCCTAGGGCCGGCGCCCCCCCTAGGGGAGCCTATATAAAGGGGGGAGGGAGGGGCAGCCGCACCCTTGGGTCTTGGCGCCTCCCTCTCCCCTGCTACACCTCTCCCTCTCGTAGTAGAACGGCGAAGCCCTGCTGCGGTGACCCCTGCATCCACCACCACGCCGTCGTGCTGCTGGATCTTCATCAACCTCTCCTCCCCCCTTGCTGGATCAAGAAGGAGGAGACGTCACGCTGACCGTACGTGTGTTGAATACGGAGGTGCCATCCGTTCGGCGCTAGGATCTCCGGTGATTTGGATCACGTCGAGTACGACTTCCTCATCCCCGTTCTTTGAATGCTTCCGCGCGTGATCTACAAAGGTATGTAGATGCAATCCGATCACTCGTTGCTAGATGAACTCATAGATGGATCTTGGTGAAACCGTAGGAAATGTTTTGTTTTCTGCAACGTTCCCCAACAGTGGCATCATGAGCTAGGTCTATGCGTAGTTCCTTTTGCACGAGTAGAACACAATTTGTTGTGGGCGTAGATGTTGTCAACTTTCTTGCCGCTACTAGTCTTATTTTGCTTCAACGGTATTGTGGGATGAAGCGGCCCGGACCAACCTTACACTTACGCTTACGTGAGACCGGTTCCACCGACTAACATGCACTAGTTGCATAAGGTGGCTGGCAGGTGTCTGTCTCTCCCACTTTAGTTGGAGCGGATTCGATGAAAAGGGTCCTTATGAAGGGTAAATAGAAGTTGACAAATCACGTTCTGGCTTTCACGTAGGTAAGAAAACGTTCTTGCTAGAACCCTATTGCAGCCACGTAAAACTTGCAACAACAATTAGAGGATGTCTAACTTGTTTTTGCAGCAAGTGATTTGTGATGTGATATGGCCAAAGTTGTGATGAATGATGAATGATATATATGTGATGTATGAGATGTTCATGCTATTGTAATAGGAATCACGACTTGCATGTCGATGAGTATGACAACCGGCAGGAGCCATAGGAGTTGTCTTTATTTTTTGTATGACCTGTGTGTCATTGAGAAACGCCATGTAAATTACTTTACTTTATTGCTAAACGTGTTAGCCATAGTAGTAGAAGTAATAGTTAGAGAGCAACTTCATGGAGACACGATGATGGAGATCATGATGATGGAGATCATGGTGTCATGCCGGTGACAAGATGATCATGGAGCCCCAAGATGGAGATCAAAGGAGCTATGTGATATTGGCCATATCATGTCACTATTATTATTTGATTGCAGGTGATGTTTATCATGTTTTTGCATCTTGTTTACTTAGAATGACGGTAGTAAATAAGATGATCCCTCATAATAATTTCAAGAAAGTGTTCCCCCTAACTGTGCACCATTGCGACAGTTCGTTGTTTCGAAGCACCACGTGATGATCGGGTGTGATAGATTCCAACGTTCACATACAACGGGTGTAAGACAGATTTACACATGAAAACACTTAGGTTGACTTGACGAGCCTAGCATGTACAGACATGGCCTCGGAACACAGAAGACCGAAAGGTCGAGCATGAGTCGTATAGAAGATACGATCAACATGAAGATGTTCACCGATGTTGACTAGTCCGTCTCACGTGATGATCGGACACGGCCTAGTTAACTCGGATCATGTTATACTTAGATGACTGGAGGGATGTCTATCTGAGTGGGAGTTCATTGAATATTTTGATTTAGATGAACTTAATTATCATGAACTTAGTCTAAAATCTTTACAACATGTATTGTAGATCAAATGGCCAACGTTGTCCTCAACTTCAACGCGTTCCTAGAGAAAACCAAGCTGAAAGACGATGGCAGCAACTATACGGATTGGGTCCGGAACCTGAGGACCATCCTCATAGCTGCCAAGAAAGATTATGTTCTACAAGCACCGCTAGGTGACACACCTGTTCTCCCTGCAGAACAAGATGTTATGAACACTTGGCAGACACGTACCGATGATTACTCCCTCGTTCAGTGCAGCATGCTTTACAGCTTAGAACCGGGACTCCAAAAGCGTTTTGAGAGACACGGAGCATATGAGATGTTCGAAGAGCTGAAAATGGTTTTTCAAGCTCATGCCCGGGTTGAGAGATATGAAGTCTCCAACAAGTTCTTCAGCTGTAAGATGGAGGAAAACCGTTCTGTCAGTGAGCACATACTCACTATGTCTGGGTTACATAACCGCTTGACTCAGCTGGGAGTTAATCTCCCGGATGACGCGGTCATTAACGGAATCCTTCAGTCGCTTCCACCGAGCTACAAGAGCTTTGTGATGAACTTCAATATGCAGGGGATGGAAAAGACCATTCCTGAAGTATTTGCAATGCTGAAATCAGCAGAGGTAGAAGTCAAAAAGGAACATCAAGTGTTGATGGTGAATAAAATCACTAAGTTCAAGAAAGGCAAGGGTAAGAAAAACTTCAAGAAGGACGGCAAGGGAGTTGCCGCGCCCGGCAAGCAAGCTGCCGGGAAGAAGCCAAAGAATGGACCCAAGCCTGGGACTGAGTACTTTTATTGCAAGGAAAGTGGTCACTGGAAGCGGAACTGCCCCAAATACTTAGCGGACAAGAAGGCCGGCAAAACAAAAGGTATATGTGATATACATGTAATTGATGTGTACCTTACCAGTACTCGTAGTAGCTCCTGGGTATTTGATACCAGTGCAGTTGCTCACATTTGTAACTCAAAGCAGGAGTTGCGGAATAAGCGGAGACTGGCGAAGGACGAGGTGACGATGCGCGCCGGGAATGGTTCCAAGGTCGATGTGATCGCCGTCGGCACGCTACCTCTATATTTACCTACGGGATTAGTTTTGAACCTCAATAATTGTTATTTAGTGCCAAGTTTGAGCATGAACATTGTATCAAGATCTCGTTTAATACGAGATGGCTACTCATTTAAATCCGAGAATAATGGTTGTTCTATTTATATGAGAGATATGTTTTATGGTCATGCTCCAATGGTGAATGGTTTATTCTTAATGAATCTCGAGCGTAATGCTACACATATTCATAGTGTGAGTACCAAAAGATGTAAGGTTGATAATGATAGTCCCACATACTTGTGGCACTGCTGCCTTGGTCACATAGGTGTCAAACGCATGAAGAAGCTCCATGCAGATGGACTTTTAGAGTCTCTTGATTACGAATCATTTGACACATGCGAACCATGCCTCATGGGTAAAATGACCAAGACTCCGTTCTCAGGAACAATGGAGCGAGCAACCAACTTATTGGAAATCATACATACTGATGTGTGCGGTCCAATAAGTGTTGAGGCTCGCGGTGGTTATCGTTATGTTCTCACCCTCACTGATGACTTGAGTAGATATGGGTATGTCTACTTAATGAAACACAAGTCTGAGACCTTTGAAAGGTTCAAGGAATTTCAGAGTGAGGTTGAGAATCAACGTGACAGGAAAATCAAGTTCCTGCGATCAGATCATGGAGGAGAATACTTGAGTCACGAATTTGGCACACACTTAAGAAAATGTGGAATAGTTTCACAACTCACGCCGCCTGGAACACCTCAGCGTAATGGTGTGTCCGAACGTCGTAATCGCACTCTATTAGATATGGTGCGATCTATGATGTCTCTTACCGATTTACCGCTATCTTTTTGGGGCTATGCTTTAGAGACTGCCGCATTCACTTTAAATAGGGCTCCGTCAAAATCCGTTGAGACGACACCGTTTGAGTTATGGTTTGGGAAGAAACCTAAGCTGTCATTTCTAAAAGTTTGGGGATGCGATGCTTATGTCAAGAAACTTCAACCTGAAAAGCTCGAACCCAAGTCGGAAAAATGTGTCTTCATAGGATACCCTAAAGAAACTATTGGGTATACCTTCTACCTCAGATCCGAAGGTAAGATCTTTTTTTCCAAGAATATATCCTTTCTAGAGAAGGAGTTTCTCTCGAAAGAAGTAAGTGGGAGGAAAGTAGAACTTGATGAAGTATTACCTCTTGAACCAGAAAATGGCGCAACTCAAGAAAATGTTCCTGAGGTGCCTGCACCGACTAGAGAGGAAGTTAATGATGATGATCATGAAACTTCAGATCAAGTTGCTACTGAACTTCGTAGGTCCACAAGGACACATTCCGCACCAGAGTGGTACGGCAACCCTGTCTTGGAAATCATGTTGTTAGACAACGGTGAACCTTCGAACTATGAAGAAGCAATGTCGGGCCCGGATTCCGACAAATGGCTGGAAGCCATGAAATACGAGATAGGATCCATGTATGAAAACGAAGTATGGACTTTAACTGACTTGCCCGTTGAGCGGCGAGCCATAGAAAATAAATGAATCTTTAAGAAGAAGACAGACGCGGATGGTAATGTGACCATCTATAAAGCTCGGCTTGTCGCTAAGGGTTATCGACAAGTTCAAGGGGTTGACTACGATGAGACTTTCTCATCGGTAGCAAAGCTGAAGTCCGTCCGAATCATGTTAGCAATTGCCGCATTCTATGATTATGAGATATGGCAAATGGACGTCAAAACGGCATTCCTTAATGGTTTCCTTAAGGAAGAATTGTATATGATGCAGCCGGAAGGTTTTGTCGATCCTAAGAATGCTGACAAGGTGTGCAAGCTCCAACGCTCGATTTATGGGCTGGTGCAAGCATCTCGGAGTTGGAACATTCGCTTTGATGAGATGATCAAAGCGTTTGGGTTTATGCAGAGTTATGGAGAAGTCTGCGTTTACAAGAAAGTGAGTGGGAGCTCTATAGCATTTCTCATATTATATGTAGATGACATACTTTTGATGGGAAATGATATAGAGCTTTTGGACAGCATTAAGGCCTACTTGAATAAGAGTTTTTCAATGAAGGACCTTGGAGAAGCTGCTTATATATTAGGCATCAAGATCTATAGAGATAGATCAAGACGCCTCATAGGTTTTTCACAAAGCACATACCTTGATAAGATATTGAAGAAGTTCAATATGGATCAGTCTAAGAAGGGGTTCTTGCCTGTGTTGTAAGGTGTGAAATTGAGCTCAGCTCAATGTCCGACCACGGCAGAAGATATAGAAGAGATGAGGGTCATCCCCTATGCCTCAGCCATAGGTTCTATTATGTATGCCATGTTGTGTACCAGACCTGATGTAAACCTTGCCGTAAGTTTGGTAGGTAGGTACCAAAGTAATCCCGGCAAGGAACACTGGACAGCGGTCAAGAATATCCTGAAGTACCTGAAAAGGACTAAGGAAATGTTTCTCTTTTATGGAGGTGACGAAGAGCTCGTCGTAAAGGGTTACGTCGACGCTAGCTTCGCCACAGATCTGGATGACTCTAAGTCACAAACCGGATACGTGTATATTTTGAATGGTGGGGCAGTAAGTTGGTGCAGTTGCAAGCAGAGCGTCGTGGCGGGATCTACATGTGAAGCGGAGTACATGGCAGCCTCGGAGGCAGCGCATGAAGCAATTTGGGTGAAGGAGTTCATCATCGACCTAGGAGTCATACCCAATGTGTCGGGGCCGATCAAACTCTTCTGTGACAACACTGGAGCTATTGCACTTGCCAAGGAGCCCAGGTTTCACAAGAAGACAAGGCACATCAAGCGTCGCTTCAACTCCATTCATGAAAATGTTCAAGATGGAGACATAGATATTTGTAAAGTACATACGGACCTGAATGTAGCAGATCCGTTGACTAAACCTCTCCCTAGAGCAAAACATGATCAACACCAGAATTCCATGGGTGTTCGATTCATCACAATGTAACAAGATTATTGACTCTAGTGCACGTGGGAGACTGTCGGAAATATGACCTAGAGGCAATAATAAAAGGATTATTATTATATTTCCTTGTTCATGATAATTGTCTTTTATTCATGCTATAATTGTGTTATCCAGAAATCGTAATACATGTGTGAATACATAGACACCAACATGTCCCTAGTAAGCCTCTAGTTGACTAGCTCGTTGATCAATAGATAGTCATGGTTTCCTGACTATGGACATTGGATGTCATTGATAACGAGATCACATCATTAGGAGAATGATGTGATGGACAAGACCCAATCCTAAACATAGCACAAGATCGTATAGTTCGTTTGCTAGAGTTTTTCCAATGTCAAGTATCTTTTCCTTAGACCATGAGATCGTGTAACTCCCGGATACCGTAGGAGTGCTTTGGGTGTACCAAACGTCACAACGTAACTGGGTGACTATAAAGGTATACTATGGGTATCTTCGAAAGTGTCTGTTGGGTTGACACGGATCAAGACTGGGATTTGTCACTCCGTATGACGGAGAGGTATCTCTGGGCCCACTCACTAATGCATCATCATAATGAGCTCAAAGTGACCAAGTGTCTGGTCATGAGATCATGCATTACGGTACGAGTAAAGTGACTTGCCGGTAACGAGATTGAACGAGGTATTGGGATACCGACGAACGAATCTCGGGCAAGTAACGTACAGATTGACAAAGGGAATTGTATACGGGGTTGCTTGAATCCTCGACATCGTGGTTCATCCGATGAGATCATCGAGGAGCATGTGAGAGCCAACATGGGTATCTAGATCCCGCTGTTGGTTATTGACCGGAGAGCCATCTCGGTCATGTCTACATGTCTCCCGACCCCGTAGGGTCTACACACTTAAGGTTTGGTGACGCTAGGGTTGTAAAGATATAATATGCAGTAACCCGAAAGTTGTTCGGAGTCCCGGATGAGACCCCGGACGTCACGAGGAGTTCCGGAATGGTCCGGAGGTGAAGAATTATATATAGGAAGTGCAATTTCGGCCATCGGGAGAGTTTTGGGGGTCACCGGTATTGTACCGAGACCACCGGAAGGGTCCCGGGGGTCCACCGGGTGGGGCCACCCATCCCGGAGGGCCCCATGGGCCAAAGTGGGGAGGGGAACCAGCCCATAGTGGGCTGGTGCGCCCCCCTTGGCCCACCCCATGGGTCTAGGGTTGGGAACCCTAGGGTGGGGGGCGCCCCACTTGCCTTGGGGGCTACTCCACCCTTGGCCGCCGCCTCCCTAGGAGATCCCATCTCCTAGGGCCGGCGCCCCCCTAGGGGAGCCTATATAAAGGGGGGAGGGGCAGGCGCACCCTTGGGTCTTGGCGCCTCCCTCTCCCCTGCTACACCTCTCCCTCTCGTAGTAGAATGGCGAAGCCCTGCCGCGGTGACCCCTGCATCCACCACCACGCCGTCGTGCTGCTGGATCTTCATCAACCTCTCCTCCCCCCTTGCTGGATCAAGAAGGAGGAGACGTCACGCTGACTGTACATGTGTTGAATACGGAGGTGCTGTCCGTTCGGCGCTAGGATCCCCGGTGATTTGGATCACGTCGAGTACGACTTCCTCATCCCTGTTCTTTGAACGCTTCTGCGCATGATCTACAAAGGTATGTAGATGCAATCCGATCACTCGTTGCTAGATGAACTCATAGATGGATCTTGGTGAAACCGTAGGAAAATTTTTGTTTTCTCCAACGTTCCCCAACATTTGCATGTGGACGACCTGGTGGTTGTGGTGCTGGAGGTTGCACGTAGTTCTGATTTTGATCAACCTCATCCTCGTAATCTCCCACATAATCATCCTCCTCCGCGTCAGCAGCAGGAGCCATAGAAGAATCAACAGCAGCACCAACAGTTTGACCAGGCGCAAGAGGGACACGACTCGCTCGCGGAGGGCTATTTTGCGACGTGGAGGTAGTCGTCATCGTTGTCGTCGTGGTTGTTGTTGTTGTTGTTGTTGTTGTTGTTGTTGTTGTTGTAGAGGTGCATTAGGTGCAGCCTGTGGTGGTGGTGGAAGACGCGCGAGCAATTCATTAAACTTGTTATCGAGCTTTGTTTCGAACGTCTTCTCCATGCCATCTATCTTTTCCATGGCCTCTTCAAATGTGTTTAGCACATCTTGCACATGTCCACTCATCATTTGCTGAAATTTGTCATGCAACTCCTTATTCGTCATGTTCTCCCAGTCAGTCTCGTCAGCTTGTGATCCTGCCATGGTTAGCAGCAATAGAAACACACAAGAATATGATCCTATAGACTACTAACAAGAGGTGGTGGTGGGTGTCACAAATCCGTCAAGCTCAAATTCTTACCAGTTCTTACCCAGCAGCACGCGGTGATCGGCAACCGTCGTAGTCAAAACTCTCAAAGCTTGGATAGAGCGATTACCAGGGAGAGTCAAACGCACAAAGTAGATGTATGTGGAGCTGGGAAGGATTATAATATGGTAGCAAAAAGGGTTAGCAATAATCAATTCAGAGATGCAAAGTTGAATAAACACTCAACGACAGTACTGTGCTGGTCCTAGGCTAGACCGTGCTAGAGACGCGAGCCTAGAACACTAACAAAATCACGGCGCTGCACGTAAACAAGGGAAAAGCACACTCTGGAAAAAAATTGCTCTGTTTTTTTGGCGCTCCTCTTTTTTTGCGAAAAATCACTATAATGGTGAGTGTATCAAAACTCTTCCCTCGTCAAACTGTCAGGATGGGCATGAAATTTTTTTTGAATTTTTTTGGAAATCAGGGCAGCAACGATGAAAAAGTGCGACAAAAAATCACTATGATGACGAGTGTCTCAAAACGCTCAGTGGGACCTAAAAATAGGATAGGGAAAAAATATTTTTGGTCGCCGAAATTTTGGCCTAAAAACTGCCCAGGGGTCTCCAGACTTTTTTTCCGAGACCTATTCAGGCAAGGAAACACAAAACAAAAACTAGATGGATCTCGAAAACAAACCTAATATGAAAAGAACTCGGATTGGTGGTGGACAGGCAGATGTATATGTGGACTCGGATTGGTGGCGAACAGGCGGATGTATATGTGGACTCAGATTAGTGGTGGACAGACAGATGTATATGTGGACTCGGATTGGTGGTGGACAGGCGGATGTATATGTGGACTCGGATTGGTGGTGGACAGGCGAATGTATATGGCAGCGGTAAGGAATATGTTGGTGGTGGTGGTATATGGTAGGAACGATGATGATGGTGCGGCGGCGGCGTGACAACTTATGACCAGAAGTCGAAACTCTAAAACACTAGACTCTAAGACCAGCAACTAGACACGACGATGCAACCGCAAATTCAACAAAGCAAAATACTGAAAAGACTATGCAAAGGCTCAGACTGGTTTGGATATGATGAACTAACCCTAATTTTTTTGGTTTTTTCGTGGACTGTAGGTATGAAGAACAGACTCGATCTAAACTACGAAAAACTGTAAAATCTCACCGAGCAACCTGGAAATCTGATACCACTTGATAGAGGCAAATATGTCTCGTCTTTCGATGAGATGGTGGCTATCGTTTTTGAGGAAGTCGACTTTGACGATCCGACTACGAACGTGCGAGGACGTCGCGCCTTAGCAATCGCTAAACCAACTCCGAGAGGTTATTGACCATGTCGGAGCACGATCAACCTGACCACGAAGGTCTGTTTCCTGCAGGCAAATGAAGAACAAGCAAGAAACTGAGATTGCAATCTGGATATTGCGAATATAAGAGGAAAGCTTTATTGATCAAGGTGGGGTTTTGTGACGCCTTTGTCTGGTCGTTGAATACAAACGAAGTACGTGAAGTTGCAGCTATGGCGAACTTTAATCTAAACAAAACCCAAAGTCTAAATGACGCCCTAAGGGATGTATATATGGAGGAAGAGGGGGGATTTCGTGGCCCTTGGAGGAGGGGTCCGAAACCAACCCTAACTCTTGTTTCCCCACACATACAGACTCTAAAAACAACCCGCACTTAAGTATTTCAAAAATACATGGGCCTGGCCCAATAATAAGGTCATGCAGAACCTAGAATAGCCTCTGGACGAAATTTATGAAGTGACATCTTGTATATTTCGTCCAAGGCTTCATGCACTCCTTATGGTGGCTTCAAAGTCCTGAAATCATCACTTGTAACTCCGTTCTTGACCCCCTTGCGCATGCCATCATCTCCATGTTTAGTCTTGCTCCAGTGTTCATCCCTCTTATCCATGCCAGGTCCTTCATTTGTAAGCAAAACAAATGTATCCAATTTATGCAACATCATATTCTCATGAACATTAGAATCATTACCAAGAACAGAAAGTACCTGATAATTTAATTGGCGTGCGCGAGCTCTAGTAATTGGTCCAGTATGTATAGCAGCAGGGGTTGTGGGTGTAACAATGGTATTGATGTCCTCATCATCCACCGCATCCAATTCTCCAACCCTCCCCCGGAGTTCGGGCGATCCAGAGTGATCCAGGCACACCATCCGGTGTGACCCCGATGAGCCACCCCATGATTCCGGCGACTTCGCCTTGACCCCGCTACCTCGCATCCCCGTCAGCACCGCCATGTGTGACCTCAACGAGCCACCGTGAGCCCCTACCAGCGATGCCGCTAAAGCCACTCTGGGCCTTGGCTAACTGTGTGTCTTCTCTTCAACCGATTACTCTAGCTGCTGTTCAGGGGGAGGCCACTCCCGTGGATCATAGCAGGTCAACCTAGCCCAGCACCCCATTCCCGGTAGATCGATACCCGCGGGCTCCACTGGCCCATGCCCCCCGCCCGGTCGTCGACCACAACTCCTCGTGACCCACACGTGCCACCGTCGGTTTCCTCCACCAACAACACCTGCATCGAAGGTGGGGTCTCTCCTTCCTCTCTATCTCCCCAGTTCGGAGTGATTTTTTGAGTTAGCCTGGGTTGCACACACTGATTCGTGTGTGGTAGGATGATTTATTTTGAAGAGCTCCATTCCGTCTCCATCCACTTCCTCCGCGGTAGTAAGTCTAGTCACGAGCACTGCCGGCAAGCATTTGTGGAGACATGACGGGTTCATGCTCATGTCTCCAATCCAGTTGGTTTTGATTGGAATCACTAGATGGTGAGAGTTTCTCTTCATTTGTTTTCTTTATTGTTCTTGAAGAAATAAACAAATGAACCTTACCTTATATATATCACTTGCGTACACATATATGTTAGTTTCATATTTTTTGGGTATTTTTAATGCCTTTCGTTGATTGTTTTGCAGAATCAGAGCATATGTGATCTTGCTATTTACTTTCAGGTATGTTATTGCCTGGTATTATTCTAATAGCCAACTGATACCAATGTGTGGCTGACATTGTCGTTCTTCTACAGTAGAGTACACAGCCGAAGGTTTTTTCCCTGCTACGCAGTCTGAAGTCTCCTGCTGAGAATCACATGCATTGTTGCACGAAAAGAAGGAGGCATGAGCTCTAATTATTATGATTAAGAATGGTAGATATGGAGATACCCTACAATATACTAATTTTGCTGACTTTTCATCATCCCATCAAAGGTTAAATATATATTGGTGTTTCTTTTTCATGGTTTTGTTATTTCTCACAACATAAATCCTTCTTGCAAATGCTATGAATTCCCACAGAAAAGTGCAGGGTATCATCTAGTATGTATATACAAAGCTTCCACGTGTAATGTACGTACTCACTTCATAATAGTTTACTACTCCCTCCGTTCCTAAATATTTGTCTTTTTATAGATTTCAAATGGACTACCACATACGGATGCATATAGACATATTTTAGAGTGTATATTCACTCATTTTGCTCCGTATGTAGTCATTTGTTGAAATCTCTAGAAAAGTAGAAAGACAAATATTTAGGAACGGAGGGAGTACTACATGGTCAAAGTCTAGTTCTTATGTGTTAAAATAGACCGTCTACGTATTGACACTAGTGTGTCAAGTTAGACCAACTCCAACGCAAAGACCTAAATGGATACGGATTTTGTCTTTTTTTGTCTATTTGGGTCATTTGATTAATCTAAACTACCCTGTCAATTGAATATGTGTGATTAATCTAAGCTTACAGATATAGTCTGTAATGAAGGGTTGCATCTGCGTCTTTTTATCATGGCACTCGGGCCCTAGTGATAAGCTTAGCAAAATCATAGAAATATCAATCTTAGAACATATTGGATACTAGGCATCAAGCGCTAACAAATCTGACATCTATTATATAAGAAATCTCATCCAATTCCCATCTACCTCAATGTACCTACAGATGAATTATTCACACATGGATGAGAGCATCTGAAATTGTTGTTGGAGAAGGGTTGATGACGAAATCCCCTCTCTGGAACCCAGAACAGACTCCAGATTAGATCTCCAGAGGAAGAATGGGAGGTGGTAGTGGCTACGTATCATAAAACATGTCGGGGATTTCCTATGCTTTTTTGGGATATATAGAATTTATTGCTGAAGGAATTGTCTAAAGTTGGCAAATGTTGGGCCCACACGGCCATGGGGCGCAAATAGGGGTACCCATGCCACTAGGCAGTGTGGAGGCCTAGTGGCCCCCTCTGGGCCATCTTTGCTCCGTAGGTCTTCTTATTTTCTAAAATAATTCCTTAAAAATCTCGGTTTAGTTGGGAGCACTTTTATTTCTACACAAGAATAACACCATGACAATTCTGGTGAAAACAACGATAGTTCGGATTAGTTTCATTCAAATAATACAAATTAGAGGCCAAAACAATAACAAAAGTGTTTGAAAAAGTAGATACGTTTGAGACGTATCAAAATCATGGTGAGTGCAAAATAGCCTAAAGATAACCTACTAAGAAGTATAATAATCAAAGCACAACACTGACATAAAAAGAATAACGAAAAACACAGCATGTATCAAAAAAATCGTGTCCATCCATCAGCCTGAATCACACCAAATCACCACGACTAGCTTGAACTCAGGCCTGAGAAGCAAGCACGTGTAATGACAAAAAAATCACTATTCCCATAGCAACATAAAACGTAGAGGGCAATAGCAAACCCTCCTCCTCTTCTAGAGGTACTAATGAGCACATATTCGCGGGCATTTTG
>NC_041388.1:254777269-254812615 GCF_002162155.2 Triticum dicoccoides
TGTGTTGTCCTATGCCATGTCATGAAATTTCTAGTCCCCGCTGTGGATAAAACAACAATCCTGAAACCCTACAAAGTGGATATGTGACCACTGATCATGACAACAACGAAGTAATTGAGCGCAAGGAGACGAAATCCATAGGGGGAAATTGGGTAGAGGAGGGTAGCAGGAAAACAAAATCACACACAAAATACCTTTCTCCCAACTAGCAATGTCGAATACTACTCCCACCCCACCCTCCCGATGGGTGCTTGACTATGGCAAGCCCGTCGAGTGAGCTCCATAGACCTCCTCTTCACCATCTCTCTTACCCCCCCTCCCCGTCGTTCTAGGGAAGCATGCCACTCGCCTACAAACAATGCTTGTGGGCGGCTTGACAGACACCACCTCTAGACAACCCCTACCACTAATCGCCGGAAAGGAGACCCCTTTCCTCCACTGTATGCACCGACCTCCACCCACCCCCTCCAAACCCATCCCCATCTACCACTAGCTGCCCCATCGACTGAATAGAAATTCAAAACACACTTGGGGAAGCGGATCGATGAATGAAACCCCAGTGGCAGCCCACAAGCCTGAAATGAAGAAGAAAATCCCAATGGTCAAAAATGCCCCCGACACAAGCACCCTACTATGCGCGACTGAGACACCTCGAGCCATTGAGATTCGTGCAGAATGGACTGCCACAAAAATGGCTAGATACGAGGGGTGTCGTGCATTTGGGCGCCTATCCGTCTGGGCTGACCGGGACCCCTCATATATTGTATTCCAAATCTAGGGCGGATATGGTAAGGCCCGGACGCACCAGGGCGCATCCGGCACGTTGGATCCATCCCACGCGGGCCCACATGATACCACATAGATCCATTCTCACCACATCCTAGACCAAACCCTACCACTCCACTCCACTGCCATCCACTTTACTTTGACCCAAGCTCCCTTCCATCGATCTCTGGCCTTCTCCGGCATGACGGGCAGCGGATCCGACTCTGGCCACACCCGATCGGTCAACAAGGGCGTCCTCCCATGCAGGGATGAAGAGGTGTTTGCCGTTGCATGGCCCTTCGTCGCTCCCGGGAGGAGTGCGCCCAACCGAGGTCAGAGTCGATCTAGTGGGAATCCATCGCGTTGGTGCAACTGGTGTTAGAATACATTGTATAGAGATAGGAGAGTAGTTTAAACTTTGTACTCTTATCTCCTCTTATCTCTTCTTCTGTTCAACCTCCTGTAACCGAACAGATCGATCTCCTCTTTCTCTCGATCGATCCCTTCCTTGTAAGCCACGGCATGCTCTCTATACAATACAATGCGGCCCAGACGAAGGGTTCTACGCTTCCCAATTCATCTCACATGGTAACAAAGCCTCTTCATTAATAGGTCAGGAATAGATCGCATCTAGCTACCGCAGCAACCGAGCAGCATGTCCACCACCGCCGCTGCCATGACGGCCAGCACCATGGGTACGCTCACCACATCATCATCATCCGCTTTTGCCTCCTCTTCCTCCACCTCCACCAACACCTCCCTACTCGGATCGCCACCCCAAGAGAAGCTCACGAGGGGAAACTTCCTGCTCTGGAAAGCCATTGTCCTGCCCCAGATCAAGGGGGCCCAGATGGAACATCACCTCAACGCGCAGAGCCCACCACCGCCGGCCACGCTCACCATCACCAAGGACGGCAAGGACGAACAGGTCGTCAACTTCGCACGATCCCTCTGGTATGTGATAGGTCTCCAACGTATCTATAATTTTTGATTGCTCCATGCTATATTATCTATTGCTTTGAACATTATTGGGCTTTATTTTCCAGTTTTATATTATTTTTGGGACTAACCTATTAACCGGAGGCCCAACCCAGAATTGCTGTTTTTTTTGCCTATTTTAGGGTTTCAAAGAAAAGGAATATCAAACGGAGTCCAAACGGAATGAAACCTTCGGGAACGTGATTTTCTCACCGAACATGATCCATGAGACTTGGACCCTACGTCAAGAAACAAAGGAGGAGGCCACGAGGTAGGGGGCGCGCCTACCCCCCCCCCCAGGCGCGCCCTCCGCCCTCGTGGGCCCCCTATTGCTCCACCGACGTACTCCTTCCTCCTATATATACCTACATACCCCCAAACGATCATATACAGAGCCAAAACCCTAATTCCACCGCCGTAACTTTCTGTATCCACGAGATCCCATCTTGGGGCCTGTTCCGGAGCTCCACCGGAGGGGGTATCCATCACGGAGGGCTTCTACATCAACACCATAGCCTCTCCGATGAAGTGTGAGTAGTTTACCTCAGACCTTCGGGTCCATAGTTATTAGCTAGATGGCTTCTTCTCTCTTTTTGGATCTCAATACAATGTTCTCCCCCTCTCTTGTAGAGATCTATTCGATGTAATCTTCTTTTTGCGGTGTGTTTGTTGAGACCGATGAATTGTGGGTTTATGATCAAGTTTATCTATGAATAATATTTGAATCTTCTCTGAATTCTTTTATGTATGATTGGTTATCTTTGCAAGTCTCTTCGAATTATCAGTTTGGTTTGGCCTACTAGATTGATCTTTCTTGCAATGGGAGAAGTGCTTAGCTTTGGGTTCAATCTTGCGGTGTCCTTTCCCAGTGACAGTAGGGGCAGAAAGGCACATATTGTATTGTTGCCATCGTGGATAACAAGATGGGGTTTTTATCACATTGCATGAATTTATCCCTCTACATCATCTCATCTTGCTTAAGGCGTTACACTGTTTTCATGAACTTAATACTCTAGATGCATGCTGGATAGCGGTCGATGAGTGGAGTAATAGTAGCAGATGCAGGCAGGAGTCGGTCTACTTATCTCGGACGTGATGCCTATATACATGATCATACCTAGATATTCTCATAACTATGCTCAATTCTGTCAATTGCTCAACAGTAATTCGTTCACCCACCGTAAAATACTTATGCTCTTGAGAGAAGCCACTAGTGAAACCTATGGCCCCCGGGTCTATCTTCATCATATTAATCTTCCAATAGTTACTTATTTCCTTTGCTTTTACTTTTCCTTTATTTTACTTTGCATCTTTATCACAACAATACCAAAAATATTATCTTATCATATCTATCAGATCTCACTCTCGTAAGTGACCGTGAAGGGATTGACAACCCCTTATCACGTTGGTTGCGAGGAGTTAGTTGTTTGTCCATGTACTAGGGACGCGCGCGCAACCTCCTACTGGATTGATACCTTGGTTCTCAAAAACTGAGGGAAATACTTATGCTACTTTGCTGCATCATCCTTTCCTCTTCGTGGAAATCCAACGCAGTGCTCAAGAGGTAGCAAGAAGAATTTCTGGTATCATTGCCAGGGAGGATCGCGCAAGTCAAGATTTGACTTTCGACAATGAGCCATTTCTGGCGTCTACGCAAAAGTCAACATACCAAGTACCCATCACAACCCTTATCTCTCGCATTACATTATTTGCCATTTGCCTCTCGTTTTCCTCTCCCCCACTTCACCCTTGCCATTTTATTCGCCCCCTCTCTCTCTATCCTCCCTCTCTTTCTCTATTTGCCTCTTTTTTCCCGATTGCTTTTTGTTTGCTTGTGTGTTGGATTGCTTGCTTGTCATGATGGCTCAAGATAACACTAAATTGTGTGACTTTACCAACACCAACAACAATGATTTTATTAGCACTCCGATTTCTCCTCTTACCGATACTGAATCTTGTGAAATTAATGCTGCTTTGCTGAATCTTGTCATGAAAAATCCATTTTCCGGCATTCCTAGTGAAGATGTCGCTACCCATCTAAATAGCTTCGTTGATTTGTGTGATATGCAAAAGAAGAAAGATGTGGATAATGATATTGTTAAATTTAAGCTATTTCCTTTTTCGCTTAGAGATTCTGCTAAAGCTTGGTTTTTGTCTTTGCCTAAAAATAGTATTGATTCTTGGAACAAGTGCAAAGATACTTTTATCTCTAAGTATTTTCCTCCCGCTAAGATCATCTCCCTTAGAAACGATATTATGAATTTTAAGCAACTTGATCATGAACATGTTGCACAAGCTTGGGAGAGGATGAAATTAATGATACATAATTGCCCTACTCATGGTTTGAATTTGTGGATGATTATACAAAAAATTTATGCCGGATTAAATTTTGCTTCTAGAAATCTTTTAGATTCGGCCGCGGGAGGCACTTTTATGGAAATCACTTTAGGAGAAGCTACTAAACTCCTAGATAATATTATGGTTAATTATTCTCAATGGCATACTGAAAGATCTACTAATAAAAAGGTGCATGCGATAGAAGAAATTAATGTTTTGAGTGGAAAGGTGGATGAACTTATGAAATTATTTTCCAGTAAGAGTGTTTCTTCTGATCCTAATGATATGCCCTTGTCTACCTTGATTGAGAATAATAATGAATCTATGGATGTGAATTTTGTTGGTAGGAATAATTTTGGTAACAACGCGTATAGAGGAAATTTTAATCCTAGGCCTTATCCTAGTAATCCCTCTAATAATTATGGTAATTCCTACAACAATTCTTATGGAAATTATAATAAGATGCCCTCTTATTTTGAATCTAATATTAAAGAATTTATTACTTTGCAAAAGAATTTCAATGCTTTGATTGAAGAAAAATTGCTTAAGATTGATGATTTGGCTAGGAACGTTGATAGAATTTCTCTTGATGTTGATTCTTTGAAACTTAGATCTATTCCACCTAAGCATGATATCAATGAGTCTCTCAAAGCCATGAGAATTTCCATTGATGAGTGCAAAGAAAGAACCGCTAGGATGCGTGCTAAGAAAGATGCCTTTATAAGAGTGTGTTCTTCTAGTTCCTATGAAAATAAAGATGAAGATCTAGAAGTTATTGATGTGTCCCCTATTAAATCTTTGTTTTGCAATATGAATCTTAATAATGATGGGACTGATTATTGTAACGCCCTCGATGCAGCTATATCTCCTACGTGTCGAAGCACGACTTAGAGGCATAACCACATTGAAAGCAATGTCGCAAGTAAGGTAATCTTCACAACAACCCATGTAAATAGATAAAAGGGGAAAATATGTTGGGGAACGTAGCATAAATTCAAAATTTTCCTACGTGTCACCAAGATCTATCTATGGAGTCATCTAGCAACGAGGGAGGAGTGCATCTACATACCCTTGTAGATCGCGCGCGGAAGCGTTCAAGAGAACGGGGTTGATGGAGTCGTACTCGTCGTGATCCAAATCACCGATGATCCTAGCGCCGAACGGACGGCACCTCCGCGTTCAACACACGTACGGAGCAGCGATGTCTCCTCGTTCTTGATACAACAAGGGGGAGGAGAGGTTGATGGAGATCCAGCAGCACGACGGCGTGGTGGTGGAAGTAGCGGGATTCCAACAGGGCTTCGCCAAGCGCTGCGGAAGGAGGGAGATGTGTCATGGGAGGGAGAGGGAGGCGCCAGGGCTTAGGTATGGTTGCCCTCCCTTCCCCCACTATATATAGGGCCAAGGGAGAGGGGGGGCGCAGCCTTGGCCCTTCCTCCAAGGAAGGGTGCGGCCAAGGGAGGAGTGCATCCTCCCCAAGGCACCTCGGAGGTGCCTTCCCCCTTTAGGACTCTTCCTTTTCCTTGACTCTTGGCGCATGGGCCTTTTGGGGCTGGTGCCCTTTGCCCATACAGGCCAAGGCGCACCCCCTACAGCCCGTGTGGCCCCCCAGGGCAGGTGGCCCCACCCGATGGACCCCCGGGACCCTTTCGATGGTCCCGGTACAATACCGGTGACCCCGAAACTTGTCCCGATGGCCGAAATGGCACTTCCTATATATAATTCTTTACCTCCGGACCATTCCGGAACTCCTCGTGACGTCCGGGATCTCATCCAGGACTCCGAACAACTTTCGGGTTACCGCATACTAATATCTCTATAACCCTAGCGTCACCGAACCTTAAGTGTGTAGACCCTACGGGTTCGGGAGACATGCAGACATGACCGAGATGACTCTCCGGTCAATAACCAACAGCGGGATCTGGATACCCATGTTGGCTCCCACATGTTCCACGATGATCTCATCGGATGAACCATGATGTCAAGGACTTAATCAATCCCGTATGCAATTCCCTTTGTCCATCGGTATGATACTTGCCCAAGATTCGATCGTCGGTATCCTGATACCTTGTTCAATCTCGTTACCGGCAAGTCTCTTTACTCGTTCTATAACACATCATCCCGTGATCAACTCCTTGATCACATTGTGCACATTATGATGATGTCCTACCGAGTGGGCCCAGAGATACCTCTCCGTTTACACGGAGTGACAAATCCCAGTCTCGATTCGTGCCAACCCAACAGACACTTTCGGAGATACCTGTAATGTAACTTTATAGCCACCCAGTTACGTTGTGACGTTTGGCACACCCAAAGCACTCCTACGGTATCCGGGAGTTGCACAATCTCATGGTCTAAGGAAATGATACTTGACATTAGAAAAGCTTTAGCATACGAACTACATGATCTTGTGCTAGGCTTAGGATTGGGTCTTGTCCATCACATCATTCTCCTAATGATGTGATCCCGTTATCAACGACATCCAATGTCCATGGTCAGGAAACCGTAACCATCTATTGATTAACGAGCTAGTCAACTAGAGGCTTACTAGGGACATGGTGTTGTCTATGTATCCACACATGTATCTGAGTTTCCTATCAATACAATTCTAGCATGGATAATAAACGATTATCATGAACAAGGAAATATAATAATAACCAATTTATTATTGCATCTAGGGCATATTTCCAATAGTCTCCCACTTGCACTAGAGTCAATAATCTAGTTCACATCGTCATGTGATTAACACTCACAGGTCACATCGCCATGTGACCAACATCCAAAGAGTTCACTAGTGTCACTAAACCAGTTCACATCATCATGTGATTAAGACTCAATGAGTTCTGGGGTTTGATCATGTTTTGCTTGTGAGAGAGGTTTTAGTCAACGGGTCTGCAACATTCAGATCCGTATGTACTTCGCAAATCTCTAGGTCATATTATAAATGCTGCTTCCACGCTCCACTTGGAGCTATTCCAAATGGCTGCTCCACTATACGTATCCGGTTTGCTACTCAGAGTCATTCGGATAGGTGTTAAAGTTTGCATCGATGTATCCCTTTACGCCGAACTCTTTATCACCTCCATAATCGAGAAACATGTCCTTATTACTCCAAGGACAATTTTGACCGCTATCTAATGATCCACTCCTGGATCACCTTTGTACTCTCTTGCCAGACATGTGGCAAGGCACACATCAGGTGCGGTACTCAGCATGGCATACCGTATAGAGCCTATGACAAGAGCATAGGGGATGACATTCGTCCTTTCTCTTTATTCTGCCGTAGTCGAGCTTTAAGTCTTAACTTCATACCTTACAACTCAGGCAAGAACTCCTTCTTTGACTGATCCTTCTTGAACACCTTCAAGATCATGTCAAGGTATGTGCTCATTTGAAAGTACCATTAAGCGTTTTGATCTATCCTTATAGATCTTGATGCTCAACGTTCAGGTAGCTTAATCCAGGCTTTCCTTTGAAAAACACTTTTCAAGTAACTCTGCATGCTTTCTAGAAATTCTACATCATTTTCGATCAACAACATGTTAACAACACATACTCATCAGAAATTCTATAGTGCTCCCACTCACTTCTTTGGAAATACAAGTTTCTCATAAACTTTGTATACACCCAAAACTTTGATCATCTTATCAAAGCATACATTCCAACTCTGAGATGCTTACTCCAGTCCTTAGAAGGATTGCTGGAGCTTTGCATACTTATTAGCATCTTTCAGGATTAACAAAACCTTCCGGTTGTATCACATACAACCTTTCCTCAAAAATCGTCGAGGAAACAATGGTTTTGGCATCCTATCTGCAAGATTTCACAAATAATGCAGTAATTGCTAATATAATTCCAACAGACTCTTAGCATCGCTACGAGTGAGAAAGTCTCATCGTAGTCAACTCCTTGAACTTGTCGGAAAACATCTTAACGACAAGTCGAGCTTTCTTAATGGTGACATTTACCATCATTGTCCGTCTTTCTTTTAAAATCCATCTGTACTCAATAGCCTTACGACCATCAAGTAGTTCTCCCAAAGTCTACACTTTGTTTTCATATATGGATCCTCTCTCGGATTTTATGGCCTCGAGCCATTTATCGGAATCCGGGCCCACCATCGCTTCTCCATAGCTCGTAGGTTCATTGTTGTCTAGCAACATGACTTCCAAGACAGAATTACGTACCACTCTGAAGTAGTACGCATCCTTGTCATCCCACGAGGTTTGGTAGTGACTTGATCTGAAGTTTCATGATCACTATCATAAGCTTCCACTTCAATTGGTGTAGGTGCCACAGGAACAACCCCTGTGCCCTGCCACACACTAGTTGAAGAGACGGTTCAATAATCTCATCAAGTCTCCACCATCCTCCCACTCAATTCTTTCGAGAGAAACTTTTCCTCGAGAAAGAACCCGATTCTAGAAACAATCCCTTTTTGCTTTCGGATCTGAGACAGGAGGTATACCCAACTGTTTTGGGTGTCCTATGAAGATGCATTTATCCGCTTTGGGTTCGAGCTTATCAGCCTGAAACTTTTTCACATAAGCATCGCAGCCCCAAACTTTTAAGAAATGACAGCTTAGGTTTCTCTAAACCATAGTTCATACGGCGTCATCTCATCGGAATTACGTGGTGCCCTATTTAAAGTGAATGCGGTTGTCTCTAATGCCTAACCCATAAACTATCATGGTAATTCGATAAGAGACATCATGGTATGCATCATATCCAATAGGGTGTAGTTATGATGTTCGGACACACCATCACACTATGGTGTTCCAGGTTGTATTAGTTGTGAAACAATTTCCACAATGTCTTAATTCTGTGCCAAACTCGTAATTCAGATATTCATCTCTATGATCATATCATAGATATTTTATCCTCTTGTCACGACGATCTTTCAACTTCACCCTGAAATTACTTGAACCTTTCAATAATTCAGACTCGTGATTCATCAAGTAAATATACTCAACATCTACTCAAATCATCTGTGAAGTAAGAACATAATGATATCCACTACATGCCTCAGCACTCATTGGACTGCACACATCAAAATGTATTACTTCCAACAAGTTGCTTTCTAGTTCCATTTTACTGAAAACGAGGCTTTCAGTCATCTTGCCCATGTGGTATGATTTGCATGTCTCAAGTGATTCAAAATCAAGTGAGTACAAATGGTCCATTTGCATGGAGTTTCTTCATGCATATACACCAATAGACATGGTTCGCATGTCTCAAACTTTTCAAAAACGAGTGAGCCCAAAGATCCATCAACATGGAGCTTCTTCATGCGTTTTATACCGATATGACTTACGTGGCAGTGCCACAAGGAGGAGGTACTATCATTACTATCTTATATCTTTTGGCATGAACATGTGTATCACTACGATCGAGATTCAATAAACCATTCATTTTAGGTGTAAGATCATTGAAGGTATTATTCAAATAAACAGAGTAACCATTATTCTCCTTAAATGAATAACCGTATTGCGATAGACGTAATCCAATCATGTCTATGCTCAATGCAAACACCAATCTTGATGGTAGAGGGAGCGTACGATATTTGATCATATCAACATTGGAGACACTTCCAACACATTTCGTCAGCTCACCTTTAGCTAGTCTCCGTTTATTCCGTAGCTTTTATTTCGAGTTACTAACACTTAGCAACTGAACCGGTATCTAATACCCTGGTGCTACTAGGAGTACTAGTAAAGTACACATTAACATAATGTATATCCAATATACTTCTATCGACCTTGCCAGCCTTCTCATCTACCAAGTATCTAGGGTAATTCTGCTCCAGTGGCTGTTCCCCTTATTACAGAAGCACTTAGTCTCGGGTTTGGGTTCAACCTTGGGTTTCTTCACTAGAGCAGCAGCTGATTTGCCGTTTCATGAAGTATCCCTTCTTGCCCTTGCCCTTCTTGAAACTAGTGGTTTCACCAACCATCAACAATTGATGCTCCTTCTTGATTTCTACTTTTGTGGTGTCAAACATCACGAATATCTCAAGGATCATCATATATGTCCCTGATATATTATAGTTCATCACGAAGCTCTAGCAGCTTGGTGGTAATGACTTCGGAGAAACATCACTATCTCATCTGGAAGATCAACTCCCACTCGATTCAAATGATTGTTGTACTCAGACAATCTGAGCACAAGCTCAACAATTGAGCTTTTCTCCCTTAGTTTGCAGGCTAACAAAATCGTCGGACGTCTTATACCTCTTGACATGGGCACGAGCCTGAAATCCCAATTTCAGCCCTCGAAACATCTCATATGTTCTGCGATGTTTCAAAAACGTCTTCGGTGCCTCAATTTTAAACCATTTAGCATTATGCACTGAACTATCATGTAGTCATCAAAACGTGTATGTCAGATGTTCGCAACATCCACAGACGATGTTCGAGGTTCAGCACACTGAGCGGTGCATTAAGCACATAAGCCTTCTATGAAGCAATGAGGACAAACCTCAGTTTACGGACCTAGTCCGCATAATTACTACTATCAACTTTCAACTAAATTTTCTCTAGGAACATATCTAAACAGTAGAACTGAAGCGCGAGCTACGACATAATTTGCGAAGACATTTTGACTCTGTTCAGGATAATTAAGTTCATCTTGTGTACTCCCACTCAAATAGACATCCCTCTAGTCATCTAAGTGACTACATGATCCGAGTCAACTAGGCCGTGTCCGATCATCACGTGAGACGGACTAGTCATCATCGGTGAACATCTTCATGTTGATCGTATCTACCATACGACTCATGCTCGACCTTTTGGTCTCTTGTATTCCGAGGCCATGTCTGTACATGCTAGGCTCGTCAAGTCAACCTAAGTGTTTCGCATGTGTTCCGAGGCCATGTCTGTACATGCTAGGCTCGTCAACACCCATTGTATTCAAACGTAAGAATCTATCACACCCGATCATCACGTGGTGCTTCGAAACGACGAACTTTCGCAATGGTGCACAGTTAGGGGGAACACTCTCTTGAAATTATTATGAGGGATCATCTTATTTACTACCGTCGTTCTAAGTAAACAAGATGCAAAAACATGATAAACATCACATGCAATCAAATAGTGACATGATATGGCCAATATCATATTGCTCCTTTTGATCTCCATCTTCGGGGCTCCATGATCATCATCGTCACCGGCATGACACCATGATCTCCATCATCATGATCTCCATCATCGTGTCTTCATGAAGTTGTCTCGCCAACTATTACTTCTACTACTACAGCTAACGGTTAGCAATAAAGTAAAGTAATTACATGACGTTTATGTTGACACGCAGGTCATAAATAAATTAAGACAACTCCTATGGCTCCTGCCGGTTGTCATACTCATCGACATGCAAGTCGTGATTCCTATTACAAGAACATGATCATCTCATACATCACATATATCATTCATCACATCCTTTTGGCCATATCACATCACATAGCATACCCTGCAAAAACAAGTTAGACGTCCTCTAATTGTTGTTTGCATGTTTTACGTGGCTGCTATGGGTTTGTAGCAAGAACGTTTCTTACCTACGCAAAAACCACAACGTGATATGCCAATTGCTATTTACCCTTCATAAGGACCCTTTTCATCGAATCCGATCCGACTAAAGTGGGAGAGACAGACACCCGCTAGCCACCTTGTGCAACTAGTGCATGTCAGTCGGTGGAACCAGTCTCACGTAAGAGTACGTGTAAGGTCGGTCCGGGCCGCTTCATCCCACAATGCCACCGAATCAAGATTGGACTAGTAACGGTAAGCATATTGAACAAAATCAACACCCACAACTACTTTGTGTTCTACTCGTGCATAGAAACTACGCATAAACCTGGCTCTGATACCACTGTTGGGGAACGTAGCAAAAATTTTCCTACGTGTCACCAAGATCTATCTATGGAGTCATCTAGCAACGAGGGAGGAGTGGATCTAAATACCCTTGTAGATCACGCGCGGAAGCGTTCAACAGAACGGGGTTGATGGAGTCGTACTCGTCGTGATCCAAATCACCGATAATCCTAGCGCCGAACGGACGGCACCTCCGCGTTCAACACACATACGGAGCAGCGACGTCTCCTCCTTCTTGATCCAGCAAGGGGGGAGGAGAGGTTGATGGAGATCCAGCAGCACGATGGCATGGTGGAAGTAGCGGGATTCCAACAGGGCTTCGCCAAGCGCTGCGGGAGGAAGGAGATGTGTCATGGGAGGGAGAGGGAGGCACCAGGGCTTAGGTATGGTTGCCCTCCCTTCCCCCCCACTATATATAGGGCCAAGGGAGAGGGGGGTGCAGCCTTGGCCCTTCCTCCAAGGAAGGGTGCGGCCAGGGAGGAGTCCATCCTCCCCAAGGCACCTCGGAGGTGCCTTCCCCCTTTAGGATCTTCCTTTCCTTATCTCTTGGCGCATGGGCCTCTTGGGGCTGGTGCCCTTGGCCCATACATGCCAAGGCGCACACCCCTAAAGCCCATGTGGCCCCCCGGGGTAGGTGGCCCCACCCGGTGGACCACCGGGACCCTTCCAGTGGTCCCGGTACAATACTGGTGACCCCGAAACTTGTCCCGATGGCCGAAATAGCACTTCCTATATATAATTCTTTACCTCCGGACCGTTCCAGAACTCCTCGTGACGTCCGGGATCTCATCCGGGACTCCGAACAACTTTCGGGTTACCGCATACTAATATCTCTATAACCCTAGCATCACCGAACCTTAAGTGTGTAGACCCTATGGGTTCGGGAGACATGCAGACATGACCGAGATGACTCTCCGGTCAATAACCAACAGCGGGATCTGGATACCCATGTTGGCTCCCACATGTTCCACGATGATCTCATCGGATGAACCACGATGTCAAGGACTTAATCAATCTCGTATACAATTCCCTTTGTCTAGCGGTACGATACTTGCCCGAGATTCGATCGTCGGTATCCTGATACCTTGTTCAATCTTGTTACCAGCAAGTCTCTTTTACTCGTTCCGTAACACATCATCCCGTGATCAACTCCTTGATCACATTGTGCACATTACGATGATGTCCTACCGAGTGGGCCCAGAGATACCTCTCCGTTTACACGGAGTGACAAACCCCAGTCTCGATTCGTGCCAACCCAACAGACACTTTCGGAGATACCTGTAGTGTACCTTTATAGCCACCAAGTTACGTTGTGACGTTTGGCACACCCAAAGTATTCCGACGGTATCCGGGAGTTGCACAATCTCATGGTCTAAGAAATGATACTTGACATTAGAAAAGCTTTAGCATACGAACTACATGATCTTGTGCTAGGCTTAGGATTGGGTCTTTGTCCATCACATCATTCTCCTAATGATGTGATCCCATTATCAACGACATCCAATGTCCATGGTGAGGAAACCGTAACCATCTATTGATCAACGAGCTAGTCAACTAGAGGCTTACTAGGGACATGGTGTTGTCTATGTATCCACACATGTATCTGAGTTTCCTATCAATACAATTCTAGCATGGATAATAAACGATTATCATGAACAAGGAAATATAATAATAACCAATTTACTATTGCCTCTAGGGCATATTTCCAACAGTCTCCCACTTGCACTAGAGTCAATAATCCAGTTCACATCGATATGTGATTAACACTCAAGGTCACATCCCCATGTGACTAACACCCAAAGAGTCTATTAGAGTCAATAATCTAGTTCAAATTACCATGTGATTAACACTCGATGAGTTCTGTGTTTGATCATGTTATGCTTGTGAGAGATGTTATAGTCAACGGGTCTGAATCTTTCAGATCCATATGTACTTCGCAAATTTCTATGTCATCCTGTAGATGCAACTACTGCGCTACATTTGGAGCTATTCCAAATAACTGTTCTACTATACGAATCCAGTTTACTACTCAGAATAATCTGGATTAGTGTCAAAGTTTGCATCGGCGTAACCCTTTACGACGAACTCTTTTACCACCTCCATAATCGAGAAAATTCCTTAGTCCACTAGTTACTAAGGATAACTTTGACCGCTGTCTTGTGAGCCATTCTTGGATCACTCTTGTACCCCTTGACTGACTCATGGCAAGGCACATTTCAGGTGCGGTACATAGCATAGCACACTGTAGGGCCTATGTCTTAAGCATAGGGGACAACCTTCGTCCTTTCTCTCTATTCTGCCGCGGTCAGGTTTCGAGTCTTACTCAATGTTCACACCTTATAACACAGCCAAGAACTCCTTCTTTGCCGATCCATTTTGAACTCCTTCAAAATCTTGTCATGGTATGTATTCATTTGAAAGTACCATTAAGCGTTTTGATCTATCCTGATAGATCTTAATGCTCAATGTTCAAGTAGCTTAATCCAGGCTTTCCATTGAAAACACTTTCAAATAACCCTATATGCTTTCCAGAAATCCTACGTCATTTCTGATCCATAATATGTCAGCAACATATACTCATCAGAAATTCTATAGTGCTCCCACTCACTTCTTTGGAAATACAAGTTTCTCATAAACTTTGTATACACCCAAAATCTTTGATCATCTCATCAAAGCATACATTCCAACTCCGAGATGCCTACTCCAGTCCTTAGAAGGATTGCTAGAGCTTTGCATACTTATTAACATCTTTCAGGATTGACAAAACCTTTCGGTTGTATCACATACAACCTTTCCTCAAGAAAATCGTCGAGGAAACAATGTTTTGACAAACTATCTGCAAGATTTCATAAATAATGCAGTAATCGCTAATATAATTCCAACAAACTCTTAGCATTGCTATGAGTGAGAAAGTCTCATCGTAGTCAACTCCTTGAACTTGTCGGAAAACATCTTAACGACAAGTCGAGCTTTCTTAATGGTGACATTTACCATCATTGTCCGTCTTCCTTTTAAAATCCATCTGTACTCAACAGCCTTACGACCATCGAGCCGTTCTGCCAAAGTCTACACTTTGTTTTCATACATGGATCCTCTCTCGGATTTTATGGCCTCAAGCCATTTATCGGAATCCGGGCCCACCATCGCTTCTCCATGGCTCGTAGGTTCATTGTTGTCTAGCAACATGACTTCCAAGACAGGATTACGTACCACTCTGAAGTAGTACACATCCTTGTCTCCCACGAGGTTTGTTAGTGACTTGATCTGAAGTTTCATGATCACTATCATAAGCTTCCACTTCAATTGGTGTAGGCACCACAGGAACAACTTCCTGTGCCCTGCCACACACTAGTTGAAGAGACGGTTCAATAACCTCATCAAGTCTCCACCATCCTCCCACTCAATTCTTTTGAGAGAAACTTTTCCTCGAGAAAGGACCCGGTTCCAGAAACAATCCCTTATTGCTTTCGGATCTGAGACAGGAGGTATACCCACCTGTTTTGGGTGTCCTATGAAGATGCATTTATCCGCTTTGGGTTCAAGCTTATCAGCCTGAAACTTTTCACATAAGCGTCGCAGCCCCAAACTTTTAAGAAATGACAGCTTAGGTTTCTCTAAACCATAGTTCATACGGTGTCATCTCATCGGAATTACGTGGTGCCCTATTTAAAGTGAATGTGGTTGTCTCTAATGCCTAACCCATAAACTATTGTGGTAATTCGATAAGAGACATCATGGTATGCATCATATCCAATAGGGTGCAGTTATGATGTTCGGACACACCATCACACTATGGTGTTCCAGGCTGTATTAGTTGTGAAACAATTTCCACAATATCTTAATTCTGTGCCAAACTCGTAATTCAGATATTCATCTCTATGATCATATCATAGATATTTTATCCTCTTGTCACGACGATCTTTCAACTTCACCCTGAAATTACTTGAACCTTTCAATAATTCAGACTCGTGATTCATCAAGTAAGTATACTCAACATCTACTCAAATCATCTGTGAAGTAAGAACATAACGATATCCACTACATGCCTCAGCACTCATTGGACTGCACACATCAAAATGTATTACTTCCAACAAGTTGCTTTCTAGTTCCATTTTACTGAAAATGAGGCTTTCAGTCATATTGCCCATGTGGTATGATTTGCATGTCTCAAGTGATTCAAAATCAAGTGAGTCAAAACGGTCCATTTGCATGGAGTTTCTTCATGCATATACACCAATAGACATGGTTCGCAAGTCTCAAACCTTTCAAAAATGAGTGAGCCCAAAGATCCATCAACATGGAGCTTCTTCATGCGTTTTATACCGATATGACTTACGTGGCAGTGCCACAAGTAGGTGGTACTATCATTACTATCTTTTGGCATGAACATGTGTATCACTACGATCGAGATTCAATAAACCATTCATTTTAGGTGTAAGACCATTGAAGGTATTATTCAAATTAACAGAGTAACCATTACTCTCTCCTTAAATGAATAACCGTATTGTGATAGACATAATCCAATCATGTCTATGCTCAACGCAAACACCAATCTTGATGGTAGAGGGAGCGTACGATATTTGATCAACCATGGAAATACTTCTATCGACAGCCTTCTCATCTACCAAGTATCTAGGGTAATTCTGCTCCAGTGGCTGTTCCCCTTATTACAGAAGCACTTAGTCTCGGGTTTGGGTTCAACCTTGGGTTTCTTCACTAGAGCAGCAGTTGAATTGCCGTTTCATGAAGTATCCCTTCGTGCCCTTGCCCTTCTTGAAACTAGTGGTTTCACCAACCATCAACAATTGATGCTCCTTGATTTCTACTTTTGTGGTGTCAAACATCGCGAATATCTCAAGGATCATCATATATGTCCCTGATATATTATAGTTCATCACGAAGCTCTAGCAGCTTGGTGGTAATGACTTCGAAGAAACATCACTTTCTCATCTAGAAGATCAACTCCCACTCGATTCAAATGATTGTTGTACTCAGACAATCTGAGCACAAGCTCAACCATTGAGCTTTTCTCCCTTAGTTTGCAGGCTAAGAAAATCATCAGAGGTCTTATACCTCTTGACGTGGGCACGAGCCTGAAATCCCAATTTCATCCCTCGAAACATCTCATATGTTTCGCGACATTTCAAAACGTCTTTGGTGCCTCAACTCTAAACCGTTTAACTGAACTATCACGTAGTTATCAAAATGTGTATGTCAGATGTTCGCAACATCCACAGACAACATTCGAGGTTCAGCACACTGAGCGGTGCATTAAGGACATAAGCCTTCTATGAAGCAATGAGGACAATCCTCAGTTTACGGACCTAGTCCGCATAATTGCTACTATCAACTTTCAACTAAATTTTCTCTAGGAACATATCTAAACAGTAGAACTGAAGTGCGAGCTACGACATAATTTGCGAAGACCTTTTGACTATGTTCAGGATAATTAAGTTCATCTTATGAACTCCCACTCAGATAGACATCCCTCCAGTCATCTAAGTGATTACATGATCCGAGTCAACTAGGTCGTGTCCGATCATCACGTGAGACGGACTAGTCATCATCGGTGAAGATCTTCATGTTGATCGTATCTACCATACGACTCATGCTCGACCTTTCGGTCTCTTGTGTTCCGAGGCCATGTCTGTACATGCTAGGCACGTCAAGTCAACCTAAGTGTTTCGCGTGTGTAAATCTGTCTTACACCCGTTGTATGTGAATGTTAGAATCTAACACCCGATCATCACGTGGTGCTTCGAAACAACGAACTGTCGCAATGGTGCACAGTTAGGGGGAACACTTTCTTGAAATTATTATGAGGGATCATCTTATTTACTACCGCCGTTCTAAGTAAAAAAGATGCATAAACATGATAAACATCACATGCAATCAAATAGTGACATGATATGGCCATCATCACATTGCTCCTCTTGATCTCCATCTTCGGGGCTCCATGATCATCATCGTCACCGGCATGACACCATGATTTCCATCATCATGATCTCCATCATCGTGTCTCCATGAAGTTGCCTCACCAACTATTACTTCTACTACTACAGCTAATGGTTAGCAATAAAGTAAAGTAATTACATGATGTTTATGTTGACACGCAGGTCATAAATAAATTAAGACAACTCCTATCGCTCCTGCCGGTTGTCATACTCATCGACATGCAAGTCATGATTCCTATTACAAGAACATGATCAATCTCATACATCACATATATCATTCATCACATCCTTTTGGCCATATCACATCACATAGCATACCCTGCAAAAACAAGTTAGACGTCCTCTAATTGTTGTTTGCATGTTTTACGTGGCTGCTATGGGTTTCTAGCAAGAACGTTTCTTACATGCGCAAAAACCACAATGTGATATGCCAATTGCTATTTACCCTTCATAAGGACCCTTTTCATCGAATCCGATCCGACTAAAGTGGGAGAGACAGACACCCGATAGCCACCTTATGCAACTAGTGCATGTCAGTCGGTGGAACCAGTCTCACGTAAGAGTACGTGTAAGGTCGGTCCGGGCCGCTTCATTCCACAATGCCGCCGAATCAAGATTGGACTAGTAACGGTAAGCATATTGAACAAAATCAACGCCCACAACTACTTTGTGTTCTACTCGTGCATAGAAACTACGCATAGACCTAGCTCATGATGCCACTGTTGGGGAACGTAGCATAAATTCAAAATTTTCCTACGTGTCACCAAGATCTATCTATGGAGTCATCTAGCAACGAGGGAGGAGTGGATCTACATACCCTTGTAGATCGCGCGCGGAAGCGTTCAAGAGAACGGGGTTGATGGAGTTGTACTCGTCATGATACAAATCACCGATGATCCTAGCGCCGAACGGACGGCACCTCCGCGTTCAACACACGTACGGAGCAGCGACGTCTCCTCCTTCTTGATCCAGCAAGGGGGGAGGAGAGGTTGATGGAGATCCAGCAGCACGACGGCGTGGTGGTCGAAGTAGCGGGATTCCAACAGGGCTTCGCCAAGCGCTGCGGGAGGAGGGAGATGTGTCATGGGAGGGAGAGGGAGGCGCCAGGGCTTAGGTGCGGCTGCCCTCCCTTCCCCCCACTATATATAGGGCCAAGGGAGAGGGGGGGGGGGGCGCAGCCTTGGCCCTTCCTCCAAGGAAGGGTGCGGCCAGGGAGGAGTCCATCCTCCCCAAGGCACCTAGGAGGTGCCTTCCCCCTTTAGGACTCTTTCTTTCCCTTATCTCTTGGCGCATGGGCCTCTTGGGGCTGGTACCCTTGGCCCATATAGGCCAAGGCGCACACCCCTACAGCCCATGTGGCCCCCCGGGGCAGGTGGACCCCCTTGGTGGACCCCCGGACCCCTTTCGGCACTCCCGGTACAATACCAATAATGCGCGAAACTTTTCCGGCGACCAAAACAAGACTTCCCATATATAAATCTTTACCTCCGGACCATTCCGGAACTCCTCGTGACGTCCGGGATCTCATCCGGGACTCCGAACATCTTTCGGGTTACCGCATACTAATATCTCTATAACCCTAGCGTCACCGAACCTTAAGTGTGTAGACCCTACGGGTTCGGGAGACATGCAGACATGACCGAGATGACTCTCCGGTCAATAACCAACAGCGGGATCTGGATACCCATGTTGGCTCCCACATGTTCCACGATGATCTCATCGGATGAACCACGATGTCAAGGACTTAATCAATCCCGTATACAATTCCCTTTGTCTAGCGGTACGATACTTGCCCGAGATTCGATCGTCGGTATCCCGATACCTTGTTCAATCTCGTTACCGGCAAGTCTCTTTACTCGTTTCGTAACACATCATCCCCTGATCAACTCCTTGATCACATTGTGCACATTATGATGATGTCCTACCGAGTGGGCCCAGAGATACCTCTCCGTTTACACGGAGTGACAAATCCCAGTCTCGATTCGTGCCAACCCAACAGACACTTTCGGAGATACCTGTAGTGTACCTTTATAGCCACCCAGTTACGTTGTGACGTTTGGCACACCCAAAGCACTCCTACGGTATCCGGGAGTTGCACAATCTCATGGTCTAAGGAAATGATACTTGACATTAGAAAAGCTTTAGCATACGAACTACATGATCTTGTGCTAGGATTACGATTGGGTCTTTGTCCATCACATCATTCTCCTAATGATGTGATCCCGTTATCAATGACATCCAATGTCCATGATCAGGAAACCGTAACCATCTATTGATCAACGAGCTAGTCAACTAGAGGCTTACTAGGGACATGGTGTTGTCTATGTATCCACACATGTATCTGAGTTTCCTATCAATACAATTCTAGCATGGATAATAAACGATTATCATGAACAAGGAAATATAATAATAACCAATTTATTATTGCCTCTAGGGCATATTTCCAACAGTCTCCCACTTGCACTAGAGTCAATAATCCATTTCACATCGCTATGTGACTAACACTCATGGTCACATCCCCATGTGACTAACACCCAAAGAGTTTACTAGAGTCAATAATCTAGTTCACATTACCATGTGATTAACACTCGATGAGTTCTGGGTTTGATCATGTTATGCTTGTGAGAGATGTTATAGTCAACGGGTCTGAATCTTTCAGATCCATATGTACTTCGCAAATTTCTATGTCATCTTGTAGATGCAACTACTACGCTACATTTGGAGCCATTTCAAATAACTGTTCTACTTGGAGCTATTCTAAATTGTTGCTTCATTATACGTATCCGGTATCTCTACTCAAAGCTATCCGGATAGGTGTTAAGCTTGCATCGACGTAACTCTTTACGTCGAACTCTTTATCACCTCCATAACCGAGAAACATATCCTTATTCCTCTAAGGATAATTTAGACCGCTATCTGGTGATCTACTCCTAGATTACCTTTGTACCCTCTTGCCAGATATGTGGCAAGGCACACATCAGGTGCGGTACTCAGCATGGCATACCGTATAGAGCCTATGACAAAAGTATAGGGGACGACATTCGTCCTTTCTCTTTCTTCTGCCGTGGTCGAGCTTTAAGTCTTAACTTCATACCTTACAACTCAGGCAAGTACTCCTTCTTTGACTGATCCATCTTGAACACCTTCAAGATCATGTCAAGGTATGTGCTCATTTGAAAGTACCATTAAAAATTTTGATCTATATTTATAGATCTTGATGCTCAATGTTCAAGTAGCTTAATCCAGGCTTTCCATTGAAAAATACTTTCCAAATAACCCTATATGCTTTCCAGAAATTCTACGTCATTTCTGATCAACAATATGTCAACATATATTTATCAGAAATTCCATAGTGCTCACACTCACTTCTTTGGAAATACAAGTTTCTCATAAACTTTGTATACACCCAAAACTTTGATCATCTTATCAAAGCATACATTCCAACTCCGAGATGCTTACTCCAGTCCTTAGAAGGATTGCTGGAGCTTTGCATACTTATTAGCATCTTTCAGGATTAACAAAACCTTCCGGTTGTATCACATACAACCTTTCCTCAAAAATCATCGAGGAAACAATGGTTTTTGGCATCCTATCTGCAAGATTTCACAAATAATGCAGTAATTGCTAATATAATTCCAACAGACTCTTAGCATCGCTACGAGTGAGAAAGTCTCATCATAGTCAACTCCTTGAACTTGTCGGAAAACATCTTAACGACAAGTCGAGCTTTCTTAATGGTGATACCTACCATCATTGTCCGTCTTCCTTTTAAAAATCCATATGTACCTAACAGCCTTACGACCATCAAGTAGTTCTCCCAAAGTCTACACTTTGTTTTCATATATGGATCATCTCTCGGATTTTATGGCCTCGAGCCATTTATCGGAATCCGGGCCCACCATCGCTTCTCCATAGCTCGTAGGTTCATTGTTGTCTAGCAACATGACTTCCAAGACAGGATTACGTACCACTATGAAGTAGTACGCATCCTTGTCATCCTACGAGGTTTGGGAGTGACTTGATCCAAAGTCTCATGATCAATATCATAAGCTTCCACTTCAATTGGTGTAGGTGCCACAGGAACAACTCTTTGTGCCCTGCTATACACTAGTTGAAGTGACGGTTCAATAACCTCATCAAGTCTCCACCATCCTCCCACTCAATTCTTTCGAGAGAAACTTTTCCTCGAGAAAGGACCCGATTCTAGAAACAATCCCTTATTGCTTTCGGATCTGAGACAGGAGGTATACCCAACTGTTTTGGGTGTCCTATTAAGATGCATTCATCCGCTTTGGGTTCGAGCTTATCAGCCTGAAACTTTTTCACATAAGCGTCTCAGCCCCAAATTTTTAAGAAATGACAGCTTAGGTTTCTCTAAACCATAGTTCATACGGTGTCATCTCATCGGAATTACGTGGTGCCCTATTTAAAGTGAATGTGGTTGTCTCTAATGCCTAACCCATAAACTATTGTGGTAATTTGATAAGAGACATCATGGTATGCATCATATCCAATAGGGTGCAGTTATGATGTTCGGACACACTATCACACTATGGTGTTCCAGGCTGTATTAGTTGTGAAACAATTTCCACAATGTCTTAATTCTGTGCCGAACTCATAATTTAGTTATTCATCTCTATGATCATATCATAGATATTTTATCCTCTTGTCACGACGATCTTTCAACTTCACCCTAAAATTACTGAACCTTTCAATAATTCAGACTCGTGATTCATCAAGTAAATATACTCAACATCTACTCAAATCATCTGTGAAGTAAGAACATAATGATATCCACTACATGCCTCAGCACTCATTGGACTGCACACATCAAAATGTATTACTTCCAACCAGTTGCTTTCTAGTTCCATTTTACTGAAAACGAGGCTTTCAGTCATCTTGCCCATGTGGTATGATTTGCATGTCTCAAGTGATTCAAAATCAAGTGAGTCCAAATGGTCCATTTGCATGGAGTTTCTTCATGCATATACACCAATAGACATGGTTCGCATGCCTCAAACTTTTCAAAAACGAGTGAGCCCAAAGATCCATCAACATGGAGCTTCTTCATGCGGTTTATACCGATATGACTTACGTGGCAGTGCCACAAGTAGGTGGTACTATCATTACTATCTTTTTGCATGAACATGTGTATCACTACGATCGAGATTCAATAAACCATTCATTTTAGGTGTAAGACCATTGAAGGTATTATTCAAATAAACAGAGTAACCATTATTCTCTTTAAATGAATAACTGTATTGCGATAGACATAATCCAATCATGTCTATGCTCAACGCAAACACAATTCTCGATGGTAGAGGGAGCGTGCGATATTTGATCAACCTTGGAAATACTTCCAGCACATATCGTCATCTCACCTTTAGCTAGTCTCCGTTTATTCCGTAGCTTTTATTTCGAGTTACTAACACTTAGCAACCGAACCGGTATCTAATACCCTCGTGCTACTAGGAGTACTAGTAAAGTACACATTAACATAATACATCCAATATACTTCTATCGACCTTGCCATCCTTCTTATCTACCAAGTATCTAGGGTAATTCTGCTCCAGTGGCTGTTCCCCTTATTACAGAAGCACTTAGTCTCGGGTTTGGGTTCAACCTTGGGTTTCTTCACTAGAGCAGCAGCTGATTTGCCGTTTCATGAAGCATCCCTCTTTGCCCTTGCCCTTCTTGAAACTAGTGGTTTCACCAACCATCAACAATTGATGCTCCTTCTTGATTTCTACTTTTGTGGTGTCAAACATCGCGAATATCTCAAGGATCATCATATATGTCCCTGATATATTATAGTTCATCATGAAGCTCTAGCAGCTTGGTGGTAATGACTTTGGAGAAACATCACTATCTCATCTGGAAGATCAACTCCCACTCGATTCAAATGATTGTTGTACTCAGACAATCTGAGCACAAGCTCAACAATTGAGCTTTTCTCCCTTAGTTTGCAGGCTAAGAAAATCGTCGGAGGTCTTATACCTCTTGACGTGGGCACGAGCCTGAAATCCCAATTTCAGTCCTTGGAACATCTCATATGTTCTGCGATGTTTCAAAAACGTCTTTGGTGCCTCAATTCTAAACCATTTAGCATTACGCACTGAACTATCATGTAGTCATCAAAACGTGTATGTCAGATGTTCGCAACATCCATAGACGATGTTCGAGGTTAAGCACACTGAGCGGTGCATTAAGGACATAAGCCTTCTATGAAGCAATGAGGACAAACCTCAGTTTACGGACCTAGTCCGCATAATTACTACTATCAACTTTCAACTAAATTTTCTCTAGGAACATATCTAAACAGTAGAACTGAAGCGCGAGCTACGACATAATTTGCGAAGACCTTTTGACTATGTTCAGGATAATTAAGTTCATCTTGTGAACTCCCACTCAGATAGACATCCCTCTAGTCATCTAAGTGATTACATGATCCGAGTCAACTAGGCCGTGTCCGATCATCATGTGAGACGGACTAGTCATCATCGGTGAACATCTTCATGTTGATCGTATCTACCATACGACTCATGCTCGACCTTTCGGTCTCTTGTGTTCTGAGGCCATGTCTGTACATGCTAGGCTCGTCAAGTCAACCTAAGTGTTTCACATGTGTTCCGAGGCCATGTCTGTACATGCTAGGCTCGTCAACACCCGTTGTATTCGAACGTAAGAATCTATCACACCCGATCATCATGTGGTGCTTCGAAACGACGAACTTTCGCAACGGTGCACAGTTAGGGGGAACACTTTCTTGAAATTATTATGAGGGATCATCTTATTTACTATCGTCGTTCTAAGTAAACAAGATGCAAAAACATGATAAACATCACATGCAATCAAACAGTGACATGATATGGCCAATATCATATTGCTCCTTTTGATCTCCATCTTCGGGGCTCCATGATCATCATCGTCACCGGCATGACACCATGATCTCCATCATCGTGTCTTCATGAAGTTGTCTCGCCAACTATTACTTCTACTACTACAGCTAACGGTTAGCAATAAAGTAAAGTAATTACATGACGTTTATGTTCACACGCAGGTCATAAATAAATTAAGACAACTCCTATGGCTCCTGCCGGTTGTCATACTCATCGACATGCAAGTCGTGATTCCTATTACAAGAACATGATCATCTCATACATCACATATATCATTCATCACATCCTTTTGGCCATATCACATCACATAGCATACCCTACAAAAACAAGTTAGACGTCCTCTAATTGTTGTTTGCATGTTTTACGTGGCTGCTATGGGTTTCTAGCAAGAACATTTCTTACCTACGCAAAAACCACAATGTGATATGCCAATTGCTATTTACCCTTCATAAGGACCCTTTTCATCGAATCCGATCCGACTAAAGTGGGAGAGACAGACACCCGCTAGCCACCTTCTGCAACTAGTGCATGTCAGTCGGTGGAACCAGTCTCACGTAAGAGTACGTGTAAGGTCGGTCCGGGCCGCTTCATCCCACAATGCCACCGAATCAAGATTGGACTAGTAACGGTAAGCATATTGAACAAAATCAACGCCCACAACTACTTTGTGTTCTACTCGTGCATAGAAACTACGCATAAACCTGGCTCTGATACCACTGTTGGGGAACGTAGCAAAAATTTTCCTACGTGTCACCAAGATCTATCTATGGAGATATCTAGCAACGAGGGAGGAGTGGATCTACATATCCTTGTAGATCGCGCGCGGAAGCGTTCAACAGAACGGGGTTGATGGAGTCGTACTCGTCGTGATCCAAATCACCGATGATCCTAGCGCCAAACGGACGGCACCTCCGCGTTCAACACACATATGGAGCAGCGACGTCTCCTCCTTCTTGATCCAGCAAGGGGGGAGCAGAGGTTGATGGAGATCCAGCAGCACGACGGCGTGGTGGAAGTAGCGGGATTCCAACAGGGCTTCGCCAAGCGTTGCGGGAGGAGGGAGATGTGTCATGGGAGGGAGAGGGAGGCGCCAGGGCTTAGGTATGGTTGCCCTCCCTCCCCCCCCACTATATATAGGGCCAAGGGAGAGGGGGGGCGCAGCCTTGGCCCTTCCTCCAAGGAAGGGTGCGGCCAGGGAGGAGTCCATCCTCCCCAAGGCACCTCGGAGGTGCCTTCCCCCTTTAGGACTCTTCCTTTCCATATCTCTTGGCGCATGGGCCTCTTGGGGCTGGTGCCCTTGGCCCATACAGTCCAAGGCGCACACCCCTAAAGCCCATGTGGACCCCCGGGGTAGGTGGCCCCACCCTATGGACCCCCGGGACCCTTCCGGTGGTCCCGGTACAATACCGGTGACCCCGAAACTTGTCCCGATGGCCGAAATAGCACTTCCTATATATAATTATTTACCTCCGGACCATTCCGGAACTCCTCGTGACGTCCGGGATCTCATCCGGGACTCCGAACAACTTTCGGGTTACCGCATACTAATATCTCTATAACCCTAGCGTCACCGAACCTTAAGTGTGTAGACCCTACGGGTTCGGGAGACATGCAGACATGACCGAGATGACTCTCCGATCAATAACCAATAGCGGGATCTGGATACCCATGTTGGCTCCCACATGTTCCACGATGATCTCATCGGATGAACCACGATGTCAAGGACTTAATCAATCCCGTATACAATTCCCTTTGTCTAGCGGTACGATACTTGCCCGAGATTCGATCGTCGGTATCCCGATACCTTGTTCAATCTCGTTACCGGCAAGTCTCTTTTACTCGTTCCGTAACACATCATCCCGTGATCAACTCCTTGATCACATTGTGCACATTACGATGATGTCCTACCGAGTGGGCCCAGAGATACCTCTCCGTTTACACGGAGTGACAAATCCCAGTCTTGATTCGTGCCAACCCAACAGACACTTTCGGAGATACCTGTAGTGTACCTTTATAGCCACCCAGTTACGTTCTGACGTTTGGCACACCCAAAGTATTCCTACGGTATCCGGGAGTTGCACAATCTCATGGTCTAAGGAAATGATACTTGACATTAGAAAAGCTTTAGCATACGAACTACATGATCTTGTGCTAGGCTTAGGATTGGGTCTTTGTCCAGCACATCATTCTCCTAATGATGTGATCCCGTTATCAACGACATCCAATGTCCATGGTCAGGAAACCGTAACCATCTATTGATCAACGAGCTAGTCAACTAGAGGCTTACTAGGGACATGGTGTTGTCTATGTATCCACACATGTATCTGAGTTTCCTATCAATAAAATTCTAGCATGGATAATAAACGATTATAATGAACAAGGAAATATAATAATAACCAATTCATTATTGCCTCTAGGGCATATTTCCAACAGTCTCCCACTTGCACTAGAGTCAATAATCCAGTTCACATCGATATGTGATTAACACTCAAGGTCACATCCCCATGTGACTAACACCCAAAGAGTCTACTAGAGTCAATAATCTAGTTCACATTACCATGTGATTAACACACGATGAGTTCTGGGTTTGATCGTCTTATGCTTGTGAGAGATGTTACAGTCAACGGGTCTGAATCTTTCAGATCCATATGTACTTCGCAAATTTCTATGTCATCCTGTAGATGCAACTACTGCGCTACATTTGGAGCTATTCCAAATAACTGTTCTACTATACGAATCCAGTTTACTACTCAGAATAATCTGGATTAGTGTCGAAGTTTGCATCGGCGTAACCCTTTACGACGAACTCTTTTACCACCTCATAATCGAGAAAATTCCTTAGTCCACTAGTTACTAAGGATAACTTTGACCGCTGTCTTGTGATCCATTCTTGGATCACTCTTGTACCCCTTGACTGACTCATGGCAAGGCACATTTCAGGTGCGGTACATAGCATAGCACACTATAGGGCCTATGTCTTAAGCATAGGGGACGACCTTCGTCCTTTCTCTCTATTCTGCCGCGGTCAGGTTTCGAGTCTTACTCAATGTTCACACCTTATAACACAGCCAAGAACTCCTTCTTTGCCGATCCATTTTGAACTCCTTCAAAATCTTGTCACGGTATGTATTCATTTGAAAGTACCATTAAGCGTTTTGATCCATCCTTATAGATCTTGATGCTCAATGTTCAAGTAGCTTAATCCAGGCTTTCCATTGAAAAACACTTTCAAATAACCCTATATGCTTTCCAGAAATCCTACGTCATTTCTGATCCATAATATGTCAACAACATATACTCATCAGAAATTCTATAGTGCTCCCACTCACTTCTTTGGAAATACAAGTTTCTCATAAACTTTGTATACACCCAAAATCTTTGATCATCTCATCAAAGCATACATTCCAACTCCGAGATGCCTACTCCAGTCCTTAGAAGGATTGCTGGAGCTTTGCATACTTATTAGCATCTTTCAGGATTGACAAAACCTTCCGGTTGTATCACATACAACCTTTCCTCAAGAAAATCGTCGAGGAAACAATGTTTTGACATCCTATCTGCAAGATTTCATAAATAATGCAGTAATCGCTAATATAATTCCAACAAACTCTTAGCATCGCTACGAGTGAGAAAGTCTCATCGTAGTCAACTCCTTGAACTTGTCGGAAAACATCTTAACGACAAGTCGAGCTTTCTTAATGGTGAAATTTACCATCATTGTCCGTCTTCCTTTTAAAATCCATCTATACTCAACAGCCTTACGACCATCGAGCCGTTCTGCCAACGTCTACACTTTTTATTCATACATGGATCCTCTCTCGGATTTTATGGCCTCGAGCCATTTATCGGAATCCGGGCCCACCATCGCTTCTCCATGGCTCGTAGGTTCATTGTTGTCTAGCAACATGACTTCCAAGACAGGATTACGTACCGCTCTAAAGTAGTACACATCCTTGTCATCCCACGAGGTTTGTTAGTGACTTGATCTGAAGTTTCATGATCACTATCATAAGCTTCCACTTCAATTGGTGTAGGCACCACAGGAACAACTTCCTGTGCCCTGCCACACACTAGTTGAAGAGACGGTTCAATAACCTCATCAAGTCTCCACCATCCTCCCACTCAATTCTTTCGAGAGAAACTTTTCCTCGAGAAAGGACCCGGTTCCAGAAACAATCCCTTATTGCTTTCGCATCTGAGACAGGAGGTATACCCACCTGTTTTGGGTGTCCTATGAAGATGCATTTATCCGCTTTGGGTTCGAGCTTATCAGCCTGAAACTTTTCACATAAGCGTCGCAGCCCCAAACTTTTAAGAAATGACAGCTTAGGTTTCTCTAAACCATAGTTCATACGGTGTCATCTCATCGGAATTACGTGGTGCCCTATTTAGGGGGGGATGAGATCCGGATGAGATCCCGGACGTCACGAGGAGTTCCGGAATGGTCCGGAGGTGAAGAATTATATATAGGAAGTGCAATTTCGGCCATCGGGAGAGTTTCGGGGGTCACCGGTATTGTACCGAGACCACCGGAAGGGTCCCGGGGGTCCACCGGGTGGGGCCACCCATCCCGGAGGGCCCCATGGGCCAAAGTGGGGAGGGGAACCAGCCCATAGTGGGCTGGTGCGCCCCCCTTGGCCCACCCCATGCGTCTAGGGTTGGGAACCCTAGGGTGGGGGGACGCCCCACTTGCCTTGGGGGCTACTCCACCCTTGGCCGCCGCCTCCCTAGGAGATCCCATCTCCTAGGGCCGGCGCCCCCCCTAGGGGAGCCTATATAAAGGGGGGAGGGGCAGCCGCACCCTTGGGTCTTGGCGCCTCCCTCTCCCCTGCTACACCTCTCCCTCTCGTAGTAGAACGGCGAAGCCCTGCTGCGGTGACCCCTGCATCCACCACCACGCCGTCGTGCTGCTGGATCTTCATCAACCTCTCCTTCCCCCTTGCTGGATCAAGAAGGAGGAGACGTCACGCTGACCGTACGTGTGTTGAATATGGAGGTGCTGTCCGTTCGGCGCTAGGATCTACGGTGATTTGGATCACGTCGAGTACGACTTCCTCATCCCCGTTCTTTGAACGCTTCTGCGCGTGATCTACAAAGGTATGTAGGTGCAATCCGATCACTCGTTGCTGGATGAACTCATAGATGGATCTTGGTGAAACCGTAGGAAAAATTTTGTTTTCTGCAAAGTTCCCCAACATTTGCATGTCGACGACCTGGTGGTTGTGGTGCTGGAGGTTGCACGTAGTTCTGATTTTGATCAACCTCATCCTCGTAATCTCCCACATAATCATCCTCTTCCGCGTCAGCAGCAAGAGCCACAGAAGAATCAACAGCAGCACCAACAGTTTGACCAGGCGCAAGAGGGACATGACTCGCTCGGCGGAGGGCTATTTCGCGACGTGGAGGTAGTCGTCGTCGTTGTCGTCGTGGTTGTTGTTGTTGTTGTTGTAGAGGTGCATTAGGTGCAGCCTGTGGTGGTGGTGGAAGACGCGCGAGCAATTCATTAAACTTGTTATCGAGCTTTGTTTTGAACGTCTTCTCCATGCCATCTATCTTCTCCATGGCCTCTTCAAATGTGTTTAGCACATCTTGCACATGTCCACTCATCATTTGCTGAAATTTGTCATGCAACTCCTTATTCGTCATGTTCTCCCAGTCAGTCTCGTCAGCTTGTGATCCTGCCATGGTTAGCAGCAATAGAAACACACAAGAATATGATCCTACAGACTACTAACAAGAGGTGGTGGTGGGTGTCACAAATCCGTCAAGCTCAAATTCTTACCAGTTCTTACCCAGCAGCACGCAGTGATCGGCAACCGTCGTAGTCAAAACTCTCAAAGCTTGGATAGAGCGATTACCAGGGAGAGTCAAACGCACGACATAGATGTATGTGGAGCTGGGAAGGATTATAATATGGTAGCAAAAAGGGTTAGCAATAATCAATTCAGAGATGCAAAGTTGAATAAACACTCAACGACAGTACTGTGCTGGTCCTAGGCTAGACCGTGCTAGAGACGCGAGCCTAGAACACTAACAAAATCACGGCGTTGCACGTAAACAAGGGAAAAGCACACTCTGGAAAAAAATTGCTCTGTTTTTTTGGCGCTCCTCTTTTTTTTTGCTCTCTTTTGCGAAAAATCACTATAATGGTGAGTGTCTCAAAACTCTTCCCTCGTCAAACTATCAGGATGGGCACAAATTTTTTTTTGAATTTTTTTGGAAATCAGGGCAGCAACGACGAAAAAGTGCGACAAAAAATCACTATGATGGCGAGTGTCTCAAAATCCTCAGTGGGACCTAAAAATAGGATAGGGAAAAAATATTTTTGGTCGCTGAAATTTTGGCCTAAAAACTGCCCGGGGGTCTCTAGACTTTTTTTTCGAGACCTATTCAGGCAAGGAAACACAAAACGAAAACTAGATGGATCTCGAAAACAAACCTAATATGAAAAGAACTCGGATTGGTGGTGGACAGGCAGATGTATATGTGGACTCGGATTGGTGGCGAACAGGCGGATGTATATGTGGACTCAGATTAGTGGTGGACAGACAGATGTATATGTGGACTCGGATTGGTGGTGGACAGGCGGATGTATATGTGGACTCGGATTGGTGGTGGACAGGTGGATGTATATGGCAGTGGTAAGGAATATGTTGGTGGTGGTGGTATATGGTAGGAACGATGAAGATGGTGCGGCAGCGGCGTGACAACTTATGAACAGAAGTTGAAACTCTAAAACACTAGACTCTAAGACCAACAACTAGACACGACGATGCAACCGCAAATTCAACGAAGCAAAATACTGAAAAGACTATGCAAAGGCTCAGACTGGTTCGGATATGATGAACTAACCCTAATTTTTTTGGTTTTTTCGTGGACTGTAGGTATGAAGAACAGACTCGATCTAAACTACGAAAAACTGTAAAATCTCACCGAGCAACCTGGAAATCTGATACCACTTGATAGAGGCAAATGTGTCCCGTCTTTCGATGAGATGGTGGCTATCATTTTGGAGGAAGTCGACTTTGACGATCCGACTACGAACATGCGAGGACGTCGCGCCTTAGCAATCGCTAAACCAACTCCGAGAGGTTATTGACCATGTCGGAGCACGATCAACCTGACCACGAAGGTCTGTTTCCTGCAGGCAAATGAAGAACAAGCAAGAAACTGAGATTGCAATCTGGATATTGCGAATATAAGAGGAAAGCTTTATTGATCAAGGTGGGGTTTTGTGATGCCTTTGTCTGGTCGTTGAATACAAATGAAGTACGCGAAGTTGCAGCTATGGCGAACTTTAATCTAAACAAAACCCAAAGTCTAAACGACGCCCTAAGGGATGTATATATGGAGGAAGAGGGGGGATTTCGTGGCCCTTGGAGGAGGGGTCCGAAACCAACCCTAACTCTTGTTTCCCCACACATACAGAGTCTAAAAACAACCTGCACTTAAGTATTTCAAAAATACATGGGCCTGGCCCAATAATAAGGTGATGCAGCACCTAGAATAGCCTCTGGACGAAATTTATGAAGTGACATCTTGTATATTTCGTCCAAGGCTTCATGCACTCCTTATGGTGGCTTCAAAGTCCTGAAATCATCACTTGTAACTCCGTTCTTGACCCCCTTCCGCATGCCATCATCTCCATGTTTAGTCTTGCTCCAGTGTTCATCCCTCTTATCCATGCCAGGCCCTTCATTTGTAAGCAAAACAAATGTATCCAATTTATGCAACATCATATTCTCATGAACATTAGAATCATTACCAAGAAAAGAAAGTACCTGATAATTTAATTGGCGTGCGCGAGCTCTAGTAATTGGTCCAGTATGTATAGCAGCAGGGGTTGTGGGTGTAACAATGGTATTGATGTCCTCATCATCCACCGCATCCAATTCTCCAACCCTCCCCCGGAGTCCGGGCGATCCAGAGTGATCCAGGCACACCATCCGGTGTGACCCCGATGAGCCACCCCACGATTCTGGCGACTTCGCCTTGACCCCGCTACCTCGCATCCCCGTCAGCACCGCCATGTGTGACCTCAACGAGCCACCCGTGAGCCCCAGCCAGCGATGCCGCTTCGGCCACTCTGGGCCTTGGCTAACTGTGTGTCTTCTCTTCAACCGATTACTCTAGCTGCTGTTCAGGGGGAGGCCACTCCCGTGGATCATCGCAGGTCAACCTAGCCCAGCACCCCATTCCCGGTAGATCGATACCCGCGGGCTCCACCGGCCCATGCCCCCCGCCCGGTCGTCGACCACAACTCCTCGTGACCCACACGTGCCACCGTCGGTTTCCTCCACCAACAACACCTGCATCGAAGGTGGGGTCTCTCCTTCCTCTCTATCTCCCCAGTTCGGAGTGATTTTTTGAGTTAGCCTGGGTTGCACACACTGATTCGTGTGTGGTAGGATGATTTATTTTGAAGAGCTCCATTCCGTCTCCATCCACTTCCTCCGCGGTAGTAAGTCTGGTCACGAGCACTGCCGGCAAGCATTTGTGGAGACATGACGGGTTCATGCTCATGTCTCCAATCCAGTTGGTTTTGATTGGAATCACTAGATGGTGAGAGTTTCTCTTCATTTGTTTTATTTATTATTCTTGAAGAAATAAACAAATGAACCTTACCTTATATATATCACTTGCGTACACATATATGTTAGTTTCGTATTTTTTGGGTATTTTTAATGCCTTTCATTGATTGTTTTGCAGAATCAGAGCATATGTGATCTTGCTATTTACTTTCAGGTATGTTATTGCCTGGTATTATTCTAATACCCAACTGATACCAATGTGTGGCTGACATTGTCATTCTTCTACAGCAGAGTACACAGCCAAAGGTTTTTTTCCTTGCTACGCAGTCTGAAGTCTCCTGCTGAGAATCACATGCATTGTTGCACGAAAAGAAGGAGGCATGAGCTCTAATTATTATGATTAAGAATGGTAGATATGGAGATACCCTACAATATACTAATTTTGCTGACTTTTCATCATCCCATCAAAGGTTAAATATATATTGGTGTTTCTTTTTCATGGTTTTGTTATTTCTCACAACATAAATCCTTCTTGCAAATGCTATGAATTCCCACAGAAAAGTGCAGGGTATCATCTAGTATGTATATACAAAGCTTCCACGTGTAATGTACGTACTCACTTCATAATAGTTTACTACTCCCTCCGTTCCTAAATATTTGTCTTTTTATAGATTTCAAATGGACTACCATATACGGATGCATATAGACATATTTTAGAGTGTATATTCACTCATTTTGCTCCGTATGTAGTCATTTGTTGAAATCTCTAGAAAAGTAGAAAGACAAATATTTAGGAACGGAGAGAGTACTACATGGTCAAAGTCTAGTTCTTATGTGTTAAAATAGACCGTCTACGTATTGACACTAGCGTGTCAAGTTAGACCAACTCCAATACAAAGACCTAAATGGATACAGATTTTGTCTTTTTTTGTCTATTTGGGTCATTTGATTAATCTAAACTACCCTGTCAATTGAATATGTGTGATTAATCTAAGCTTACAGATATAGTCTGTAATGAAGGGTTGCATCTGCGTCTTTTTATCATGGCACTCGGGCCCTAGTGATAAGCTTAGCAAAATCATAGAAATATCAATCTTAGAACATATTGGATACTAGGCATCAAGCGCTAACAAATCTGACATCTATTATATAAGAAATCTCATCCAATTCCCATCTACCTCAATGTACCTACAGATGAATTACTCACACATGGATGAGAGCATCTGAAATTGTTGTTGGAGAAGGGTTGATGACGAAATCCCCTCTCTGGAACCCAGAACAGACTCCAGATTAGATCTCCAGAGGAAGAATGGGAGCTGGTAGTGGCTACATATCATCAAACGCGTCGGGGATTTCCTATGCTTTTTTGGGATATATAGAATTTATTGGTGAAGGAATTGTCTAAAGTTGGCAAATGTTGGGCCCACACGGCCATGGGGCGCAAACAGGGGTACCCATGCCACTAGGCAGTGTGGAGGCCTAGTGGCCCCCTCTGGGCCATCTTTGCTCCGTAGGTCTTCTTATTTTCTAAAATAATTCCTTAAAAATCTCGGTTTAGTTTGGAGCACTTTTATTTCTGCACAAAAATAACACCATGACAATTCTGCTGAAAACAACGCTAGTTCGGATTAGTTTCATTCAAATTATACAAATTAGAGGCCAAAACAATAACAAAAGTGTTTGAAAAAGTAGATACGTTTGAGACGTATCAAAATCATGGTGAGTGCAAAATAGCCTAAAGATAACCTACTAAGAAGTATAATAATCAAAGCACAACACTGACATAAAAAGAATAACGAAAAACACAGCATGTATCAAAAAAATCGTGTCCATCCATCAGCCTGAATCACACCAAATCACCACGACTAGCTTGAACTCAGGCCTGAGAAGCAAGCACGTGTAATGACAAAAAAATCACTATTCCCATAGCAACATAAAACGTAGAGGGAAATAGCAAACCCTCCTCCTCTTCTAGAGGTACTACTGAGCACATATTCGCGGGCATTTTGCAGCAACC
>NC_041388.1:254813157-254825910 GCF_002162155.2 Triticum dicoccoides
CTCTTACCCCCCCTCCCCATAGTTCTAGGGAAGCATGCCACCCGCCTACAAACAATGCTTGTGGGCGGCTTGACGGACACCACCTCTAGACAACCCCTACCACTAATCGCCGGAAAGGAGACCCCTTTCCTCCACTGTATGCACCGACCTCCACCCACCCCCTCCAAACCCATCCCCATCTACCACTAGCTCCCCCATCGACTGAATAGAAATTCAAAACACACTTGGGGAAGTGGATCGATGAATGAAACCCCAGTGGCAGCCCACAAACCTGAAATGAAGAAGAAAATCCCAATGGTGAAAAATGCCCCCGACACAAGCACCCTACTATGCGCGACTGAGACACCTCGAGCCATTGAGATTCGTGCAGAATGGACTGCCACAAAAACGGCTAGATACGGGGGTGTCGTGCATTTGGGCGCCTATCCGTCTGGGCTGACCGGGACCCCTCATATATTGTATTCCAAATCTGGGGCGGATATGGTAAGGCCCGGACGCACCTGGGCGCATCCGGCACGTTGGATCCATCCCACGCGGGCCCACATGATACCACATAGATCCATTCTCACCACATCCTAGACCAAACCCTACCACTCCACTCCACTGCCATCCACTTTACTTTGACCCAAGCTCCCTTCCATCGATCTCTGGCCTTCTTCGGCATGACGGGCAGCGGATCCGACTCTCGCCACTCCCGATCGGTCGACTAGGGCGTCCTCCCATGCGGGGATGAAGAGGTGTTTGCCGTTGCATGGCCCTTCGTCGCTCCCGGGAGGAGTGCGCCCAACCGAGGTCAGAGTCGATCTAGTGGGAATCCATCGCGTTGGTGCAACTGGTGTTAGAATACATTGTATAGAGATAGGAGAGTAGTTTAAACTTTGTACTCTTATCTCCTCTTATCTCTTCTTCTGTTCAACCTCCTGTAACCGAACAGATCGATCTCCTCTTTCTCTCGATCGATCCCTTCCTTGTAAGCCACGGCATGCTCTCTATACAATACAATGCGGCCCAGACGAAGGGTTCTACGCTTCCCAATTCATCTCACATGGTAACAGAGCCTCTTCCTTAATAGGTCAGGAATAGATCGCATCTAGCTACCGCAGCGACCGAGAAGCATGTCCACCACCTCCGCCGCCATGACGGCCAGCACCATGGGTACGCTCACCACATCATCATCATCCGCTTTTGCCTCCTCTTCCTCCACCTCCACCAACACCTCCCTACTCGGATCGCCACCCCAAGAGAAGCTCACGAGGGGCAACTTCCTGCTCTGGAAAGCCATTGTGCTGCCCCAGATCAAGGGGGCCCAGATGGAACATCACCTCAACGCGCAGAGCCCACCCCCGCCGGCCACGCTCACCATCACCAAGGACGGCAAGGACGAACAGGTAGTCAACTTCGCACGATCCCTCTGGTATGTGATAGGTCTCCAACGTATCTATAATTTTTGATTGCTCCATGCTATATTATCTATTGTTTTGAACATTATTGGGCTTTATTTTCCAGTTTATAATTATTTTTTGGGACTAACCAGTTAACCGGAGGCCCAACCCAGAATTGTTGTTTTTTTTGCCTATTTTAGGGTTTCAAAGAAAAGGAATATCAAACGGAGTCCAAACAGAATGAAACCTTCGGGAACGTGATTTTCTCACCGAACATGATCCATGAGACTTGGACCCTACGTCAAGAAACAAAGGAGGAGGCCACGAGGTAGGGGGGTGCGCCTACCCCCCCCCCCCAGGCGCGCCCTCCGCCCTCGTGGGCCCCCTATTGCTCCACCGACGGACTCCTTCCTCTTATATATACCTACATACCCCCAAACGATCATATACAGAGCCAAAACCCTAATTCCACCGCCGTAACTTTCTGTATCCACGAGATCCCATCTTGGGGCCTGTTCCGGAGCTCCGCCGGAGGGGGTATCCATCACGGAGGGCTTCTACATCAACACCATAGCCTCTCCGATGAAGTGTGAGTAGTTTACCTCAGACCTTCGGGTCCATAGTTATTAGCTAGATGGCTTCTTCTCTCTTTTTGGATCTCAATACAATGTTCTCCCCCTCTCTTGTAGAGATCTATTCGATGTAATCTTCTTTTTGCGGTGTGTTTGTTGAGACCGATGAATTGTGGGTTTATGATCAAGTTTATCTATGAATAATATTTGAATCTTCTCTGAATTCTTTTATGTATGATTGGTTATCTTTGCAAGTCTCTTCGAATTATCAGTTTGGTTTGGCCTACTAGATTGATCTTTCTTGCAATGGGAGAAGTGCTTAGCTTTGGGTTCAATCTTGCGGTGTCCTTTCCCAGTGATAGTAGGGGCAGAAAGGCACATATTGTATTGTTGCCATCGAGGATAACAAGATGGGGTTTTTATCATATTGCATGAATTTATCCCTCTACATCATGTCATCTTGCTTAAGGCGTTACACTGTTTTCATGAACTTAATACTCTAGATGCATGCTGGATAGCGGTCGATGAGTGGAGTAATAGTAGCAGATGCAGGCAGGAGTCGGTCTACTTATCTCGGACGTGATGCCTATATACATGATCATACCTAGATATTCTCATAACTATACTCAATTCTGTCAATTGCTCAACAGTAATTCGTTCACCCACCGTAAAATACTTATGCTCTTTAGAGAAGCCACTAGTGAAACCTATGGCCCCTGGGTCTATCTTCATCATATTAATCTTCCAATACTTAGTTATTTCCTTTGCTTTTACTTTTCCTTTATTTTACTTTGCATCTTTATCACAAAAATACCAAAAATATTATCTTATCATATCTATCAGATCTCACTCTCGTAAGTGACCGTGAAGGGATTGACAACCCCTTATCACGTTGGTTGCCAGGAGTTAGTTGTTTTGTCCAGGTACTAGGGACGCGCGCGCAACCTCCTACTGGATTGATACCTTGGTTCTCAAAAACTGAGGGAAATACTTACGCTACTTTGCTGCATCATCCTTTCCTCTTCGGGGAAATCCAACGCAGTGCTCAAGAGGTAGCAAGAAGAATTTCTGGTGCCATTGCCGGGGAGGATCGCGCAAGTCAAGATTTGACTTCCGACAACGAGCCATTTCTAGCGTCTACGCAAAAGTCAACATACCAAGTACCCATCACAACCCTTATCTCTCGCATTACATTATTTTCCATTTGCCTCTCGTTTTCCTCTCCCCCACTTCACCCTTGCCATTTTATTCACCCCCTCTCTCTCTATCCTCCCTCTCTTTCTCTATTTGCCTCTTTTTGCCCGCTTGCTTTTTGTTTGCTTGTGTGTTGGATTGCTTGCTTGTCACGATGGCTCAAGATAACACTAAATTGTGTGACTTTACCAACACCAACAACAATGATTTTATTAGCACTCCGATTTCTCCTCTTGCCGATACTGAATCTTGTGAAATTAATGCCGCTTTGCTGAATCTTGTCATGAAAAATCCATTTTCCGGCATTCCTAGTAAATATGTCGCTACCCATCTAAATAGCTTCGTTGATTTGTGTGATATGCAAAAGAAGAAAGATGTGGATAATGATATTGTTAAATTTAAGCTATTTCCTTTTTCGCTTAGAGATTGTGCTAAAGCTTGGTTTTTGTCTTTGCCTAAAAATAGTATTGATTCTTGGAACAAGTGCAAAGATACATTTATCTCTAAGTATTTTCCTCCCGCTAAGATCATCTCCCTTAGAAACGATATTATGAATTTTAAGCAACTTGATCATGAACATGTTGCACAAGCTTGGGAGAGGATGAAATTAATGATACATAATTGCCCTACTCATGGTTTGAATTTGTGGATGATTATACAAAAAATTTATGCCGGATTAAATTTTGCTTCTAGAAATCTTTTAGATTCGGCCGCGGGAGGCACTTTTATGGAAATCACTTTAGGAGAAGCTACTAAACTCCTAGATAATATTATGGTTAATTATTCTCAATGGCATACTGAAAGATCTACTAATAAAAAGGTGCATGCGATAGAAGAAATTAATGTTTTGAGTGGAAAGATGGATGAACTATTGAAATTATTTTCCAGTAAGAGTGTTTCTTCTGATCCTAATGATATGCCCTTGTCTACCTTGATTGAGAATAATAATGAATCTATGGATGTGAATTTTGTTGGTAGGAATAATTTTGGTAACAACGCGTATAGAGGAAATTTTAATCCTAGGCCTTATCCTAGTAATCCCTCTAATAATTATGGTAATTCCTACAACAATTCTTATGGAAATTATAATAAGATGCCCTCTGATTTTGAATCTAATATTAAATAATTTATTACTTTGCAAAAGAATTTCAATGCTTTGATTGAAGAAAAATTGCTTAAGATTGATGATTTGGCTAGGAACGTTGATAGAATTTCTCTTGATGTTGATTCTTTGAAACTTAGATCTATTTCACCTAAGCATGATATCAATGAGTCTCTCAAAGCCATGAGAATTTCCATTGATGAGTGCAAAGAAAGAACCGCTAGGATGCGTGCTAAGAAAGATGCCTTTATAAGAGTGTGTTCTTCTAGTTCCTATGAAAATAAAGATGAAGATCTAGAAGTTATTGATGTGTCCCCTATTAAATCTTTGTTTTGCAATATGAATCTTAATAATGATGGGACTGATTATTGTAATGCCCTCGATGCGGCTATATCTCCTACGTGTCGAAGCACGACTTAGAGGCATAACCGCATTGAAAGCAATGTCGCAAGTAAGGTAATCTTCACAACAACCCATGTAAATAGATAAAAGGGGAAAATATACATAGTTGGCTTACACTCGCCATGTCACACAAATATTTAATAGCATTACAATCATCCAATACACTCATGGTCCGACTACGGTACCAAAATAAAGATCAACCCCCACATGCGACACGGTCCACGATCGCCCCAACTGGGCACCACTATTGATCATCTAGGAAAGACACATAGTAACGACGAGAGTCTTCATCGAACTCCCACTTGAGCTCAAGCGCATCATCTGGAGTGGTATCATCGGTCCCTGCATCTGGTTTTGGAAGTAAACTATGAGTCACGGGGACTCAGCAATCTCACACTCTCGCGATCAAGACTATTTAAGCTTTTAGGTAAGGCAAGGTATGATGTGGAGCTGCAGCAAGCGACTAGCATATTTGGTGGCTAACATACGCAAAAGAGAGCGAGAAGAGAAGGCAAAAGCACGGTCGAATAACTATGATCAAGAAGTGAGCCTAGAACAACCTACGTCAAGCATTACTCCAACACCGTATTCACTTCCCGGACTCCGCCGAGAAGAGACCATCACGGTTACACACTCGGTTGATTCATTTTAATTAAGTTAAGTTTCATGTTATCTACAACCGGACATTAACAAATTCCCATCTGCCCATAACCGCGGGCACTGCTTTCGAAAGTTCAAATCCATGCAGGGGAGTCCCAACTTAGCCCATCACAAGCTCTCACGGTCAACGAAGGATATTCCTTCTCCCGAGACATTCTGATCAGACTCGGCATCCCGGTTACAAGACATCACCGACAATGGTAAAACAAGTCCAGCAAGACCACCCGTTGTGCCGACAAATCTCGATAGGAGCTGCACATATCTCGTTCTCAGGGCACACCGGATAAGCTAAGCGTACGGGAGCCAACATAACCCAAGTTGCCAAGGGACGGCCCCGCACGGTGCTCCGGGTTGGACCAACACTTAGAGAAGCACTGGCCCGGGGGTTTACAAATAAAGATGACCCTTGAGTCCACGAAACCCAAGGGAAAAGGCTAGGTGGCGAATGGTAAAACCAAGGTCGAGCCTTGCTGGAGGAGTTTTATTCAAGGCAAACTGTCAAGGGGTTCCCATTATAACCCAACCGCGTAAGGAACGCAAAATCCGTAAACATAACACTGATATGACGGAAACTAGGGCGGCAAGAGTGGAACAAAACACTAGGCATAAGGCCGAGCCTTCCACCCTTTACCAAGTATATAGGTGCATTAAGATAAGCAAGATAATATAGTGATATCCCAACAATAAACAATGTTCCAACAAGGAACAATCTTCAATCTTCACCTGCAACTAGCAACGCTATAAGAGGGGCTGAGCAAAGCGGTAACATAGCCAAACAATGGTTTGCTAGGACATGGTGGGTTAGAGGTTTGACATGGCAATGTGGGAGGCATGATAAGCAAGTGGTAGGTATTGTAGCATAGGCATAGCAAAAGAGCGAGCATCTAGCAAGCAAAGATAGAAGTGATTTCGAGGGTATGGTCATCTTGCCTGCAAAGTTCTCAGAGTTGACTTGATCCTCGTAAGCGAACTCAACAGGCTCCTTGTTCACGAACTCGTCTCCCGGCTCTACCCAAACAATACAAACAAGCAAAAGGAACACAATCAACCACGTGCAATGCTCAAGCAACATGATGCAAACATGGTAGGATATGCGGGATGCGGTATGTGATGCATATGCAAGATTTGACAAGGAATGATTGAACCTGGCCTCAACTTGGAAATCCAAGACTGCCATAGGAAAGGTGAGGTGATTTCGGTTGAAATCGATATAAAGATCACCGGAATCGGATGCACGGTTTGGAAATGGCAAGCAAAACAAATATGGCACCGGTCTGCGATAATCAGCAAGTGACCAACTAAACGCATCAAGAAAACTATGCTATAACACTCAAACATGACAAACAAATACATGGCAGGGATCCACTCATGATGCTTGACAAAATATGAACACTGAGCTATGGCTAATTCATCCATTAACAGGTTTAAACAAGCATGGCAAAAGTGCAAATAATAACAGGTTTCAGACTTAGTGAAATTAACACAAGTCTGAAATTTATCATCAGGAAGCACACTTTAGAGCATGAAAACTACATGCTACAGGAACTTAACATGGCAAACCAAGGCATGGAATGAAGCTACTCAAAGCACTTAACAAAAGTCCCTTAGTGACCTTGAGCCAAAAGGGATCAGAAAATACAATTGCAAGCATGTGAACATAACAAAAACTTAAACAGATTCAGACTTAGTGAAAAACTGGAGCATGCAAAACAGTCAACGAGTAGGCATGTTTACGAGCTCGATGCACTCACTACAGAGCATGGAGAAACAAACTAATCATACACCCATCAAGAATACATGGCATAGAAGCCAGACATGGCAAGAACAACAACATAGCATGCACGGATCAATAGCAACATCCTCGGCAAAATCGCTAAACATGTCAACAATCTGCCAGGATCGTTTTATAGCAAAAGTAGAGCTCGCTTGACTCAAGCTAGGGTGCTCCATAAATGCAAAAAAGACATGGATGGATAGATCACCATAATGTTAACAAAACATCCTTACTAATCATCCTCAAAAGAGGCACGGATCACTAGGAAACAACATGAACATATGGCATAACAACAAAAACAAAACAAGGACTTAGTGAAATTCTAAGTCCTTGAAATCAGCATTACCGATTACGCTACTTCGCAAGCTTGTGCTAGTCACCACAAATATCACAAAAATACATGGCAAGCACCCTTGTAAAGATGGCATGGCATATAACAAAACATATGTAGAACTCAGGATCATAGCATGCACACATTAAACATGGCAAAAATGACAAAATGCCATTTGCTGAAACAGATTTGTCAAATTCATCACATATCCCTCTTCCAACAGCATTTCGGGCATCAAGATGAGCTCAAATGAAAATTATGCAATGAGATGAAATGATGTACTCATCGAGACGAACATTTTGATATGCTACACGCACAAATCGGATCTACGATGAGAGAGTTATGACATGATGAAAATTGCCAAAAATTAGAGTTTATAGGGTAAAAAGTCAACCATCTCCGCTTTTAGATCCAGATCCAACACGCGGGGCACTGTTCACGCACGCCTCCCGAGGACTCCGGCGAGGTAGCAGGGCTCCGGCGAGGAAGGTCGGATCCGGCCGGCGAGAGGACGGAGGGGTCGCCGGCGAGGACGAGGAGGTGCGGCACGGTGGTGCGGTGAGGTCCGGCCGGCGAGAGAACGGCGCGGTGGCGCGGCGAGGTCCGGCCGGCAAGAGGACGGTGCGGTGGCGGCCGGCAATGGCGGCGCGGCGGCCGGCAAGGAGAAGAAGCGCCGGGCGCGGGGAAGACAGGAGGCGGCACGGTCGGGGCGCCTCGGCCCGAGTCGGGCGGCGGGAGGGCCGGCAACGGGCCTAGCGGGCCCACGCGGTCGGCGGCGATGTGGGGACCGGCCCAGGGATAGGTGGCAGCCGCTGATAGATCCGGCGGAGCGGGCGGACACGTCCGCTGCCCGGATTTTTGTCCGGCGGTGGCGGGTGAAGCTTTTCTAGGGTTAGGGTGGAAGGAGACCCGGGATTTTGGGAGGAGGGGCTATAAATAGAGGTAGAAGGAGTTAGGAGACTCCAAATGAGGTGCGGTTTGCGGCCACGCGATCGTGATCGAACGCTCTAGATGATGGAAGAAGTTTTGGTGGGTTTTGTACCAAATTGGAAGGGTGTTGGGCTGCAACACACACGAGGCCTTCTCGGTCCCTCGGTTAACCGTTGGAGTATCAAACGAAGTCCAAATGGCACGAAACTTGACAGGCGGTCTACCGGTAGTAAAACAAGGCTGCATGACAAGTCTCGGTCCAACCTGGAAACTTTTAATCCCCACACACGAAAAAAGGTAGAAAGGAGCACCGGGTGACATAGGAGCGCCGAAATGCAAAACGGACAACGGGGAAAATGCTCGAATGCATGAGACGAACACGTATGCGAATACAATGCACATGATGACATGATATGAGATGCATGACAACGACAACAACACACGGAGAAAAAAAACCCGAGACGGAGGAAATAAAATAACTTAGCGCCGGAAACGGCAAGAGTTGGGATACATATAAGGTAAATTACATCCAGTGTGTTACAATTATGATCCACCTTTACCTAGAAGGCGTTCCAAAAATTCGGAGTTTTTAGATCTTGATGCTAAAATTGATGAAAGTGGGATTGAAGAAATTAAAACCCTAGATGTTGCTAAACCCACTATTTTGGATTTCAAGGAATTTAATTATGAAAATTGCTCTTTGATTGATTGTATTTCCTTGTTGCAATCCATGCTAAATTTTCCTCATGCTTATAGTCAAAATAAAGCGTTTACCAAACATATCGTTGATGCCTTGATGCAATCATATGAAGAAAAACTTGAGTTGGAAGTTTCTATCCCTAGAAAACTTTATGATGAATGGGAACCAACTGTTAAAATTAAGATTAAAGATCATGAGTTCTATGCTTTATGTGATTTGGGTGCTAGTGTTTCCACGATTCCAAAGACTTTGTGTGATTTGTTAGGTTTCCGTGATTTTGATGATTGCTCTCTAAACTTACACCTTGCTGATTCCACTATTAAGAAACCTATGGGAAGAATTAATGATGTTCTTATTGTTGCAAATAGGAATTATGTGCCCGTAGATTTTATCGTTCTTGACATAGATTGCAATCCTTCATGTCCTATTATTCTTGGTAGACCTTTCCTTAGAATGATTGGTGCAATTATTGATATGAAGGAAGGAAATATTAGATTCCAATTTCCGTTAAGGAAAGGCATGGAACACTTTCCTAGAAAGATAATTAAATTACCTTATGAATCTATTATGAGAGCCACTTATGTATTGCCTACCAAAGATGGCAATACCTAGATCTATCCTTGCTTTTTATGCCTAGCTAGGGGCGTTAAACGATAGCGCTTGTTGGGAGGCAACCCAATTTTATTTTTATTCCTTACTTTTTGCTCCTGTTTAGTAATAAATAATTTACCTAGCCTCTGTTTTGGTTGTGTTTTTTGTGTTTAATTAGTGTTTGTGCCAAGTAGAACCGTTGGGAAGACTTGGGGAAAGTCTTGATATCTTGCTGTAAAAAAAACAGAAACTTTAGCGCTCACGAGAACTGCTGCCATTTTTATCTGGAAAGCTATATTTAGTTAATTATTTTTTAAGATGATTAATAGATAAATTCCTCACTTCCAAAAATTTATTTTAGAATTTTTGGGGTTCCAGATCTTGCGTTAGCTACAGATTACTACAGACTGTTCTGTTTTTGACAGATTCTGTTTTTCGTGTGTTGTTTGCTTATTTTGATGAATCTATGGCTAGTAAAATAGTTTATAAACCATAGATAAGTTGGAATACAGTAGGGTTAACACCAATATAAATAAATAATGATGTCATTGCAGTACCTTGAAGTGGTCTTTTGTTTTCTTTCGCTAACGGAGCTCACTAGATTTTCTACTTTGAGTTTTGTGTTGTGAAGTTTTCAAGTTTTGGGTAAAGATTTGATGGATTATGGAACAAGGAGTGGCAAGAGCCTAAGCTTGGGGATGCCCATGGCACCCCCAAGATAATATAAGGACACCTAAAGGCCAAAGCTTGGCGATGCCCCAGAAGGCATCCCCTCTTTCGTCTACTTCTATCGGTAATTTTACTTGGAGCTATATTTTTATTCACCACATGATATGTGTTTTTCTTGGAGCGTCTTGTATGATTTGAGTCTTTGATTTTTAGTTTACCACAATCATCCTTGCTGTACACACCTTTTGAGAGAGCCATACATGATTTGGAATTTGTTAGAATACTCTATGTGCTTCGCTTATATCTTTTGAGTTATATAGTTTTTCTCTAGTACTTCACTTATATCTTTTAGACCAAGGTGGTGAATTTGTTTTATAGAAACTATTGATCTCTCATGCTTCACTTAGATTATTTTGAGAGTCTTAAATAGCATGGTAATTTGCTTAAATAATCCTAATATGCTAGGTATTCAAGATTAGTAAGAAAAATTCTTATGAGTGTTTTGAATACTAAGAGAAGTTTGATGCTTGATGATTGTTTTGAGATATGGAGGTAATAATATCAAAGCCGTGCTAGTTGAGTAGTTGTGAATTTGAGAAATTCTTGTGTTTAAGTTTGCAAGTCCCGTAGCATGCACGTATGGTAAACGTTATGTAACAAATTTGAAACATGAGGTGTTCTTTGATTGTCTTCCTTATGCGTGGCGGTTGGGGACGAGCGATGGTCTTTTCCTACAAATTTGCTCTAGTGCTTGGTTTTTGATGACCTGTAGATTTTTGCAATAAGTATGTGCGTTCTTTATGACTAATGTTGAGTCCATGGATTATACGCACTCTCACCCTTCCATCATTGCTAGCCTCTTCGTTACCGTGCATTGCCCTTTCTAACCTTGAGAGTTGGTGCAAACTTCTCCGGTGCATCCAAACCCCGTGATATGATACGCTCTTTCACACATAAACCTCCTTATATCTTCCTCAAAACAGCCACCATACCTACCTATTATGGCATTTCCATAGCCATTCCGATTTATATTGCCATGCAACTTTCCACCATTCTGTTTATCATAACACATTCATCATTGTCATATTGCTTAGCATGATCATGTAGTTGACATAGTATTTGTGGCAAAGCCACCGTTTATAATTTTCATACATGTCACTCTTGATTCATTGCATATCCCGGTACACCGCCGGAGGCATTCATATAGAGTCTTCTTTTGTTCTAGTATTGAGTTGTAATCATTGAGTTGTAAATAAATAGAAGTGTGATGATCATCATTTTCTAGAGCATTGTCCCAAGTGAGAAATATAAAAAAGGAAAGGCCATAAAAAAGAGAAGGCCCAAAAAAATGAGAGAAAAAGAGAGAAGGGACAATGCTACTATCCTTTGCCACACTTGTGCTTCAAAGTTGCACCATAATCTTCATGATAGAGAGTCTTTTGTTTTGTCACTTTCATATACTAGTGGAAATTTTCATTATAGAACTTGGCTTGTATATTCCAACAATGGGCCTCCTCAAGTGCCCTAGGTCTTCGTGAGCAAGCAAGTTGGATGCACACCCACTTAGTTTATTTTGTTGAGCTTTCATACATTTATAGCTCTAGTGCATCCGTTGCACGGCAATCCCTACTCCTTGCATTAACATCAATCGATGGGCATCTCCATAGCCCATTGACTAGCCTCGTTGATGTGATACTTTCTCCTTTTTTGTCTTCTCCACATAACCCCCATCATCATATTCTATTCCACCCATAGTGCTATGTCTATGGCTTGCGCTCATATATTGCGTGAAAGTTTATAGGTTTGAGATTACTAAAGTATGAAACAATTGCTTGGCTTGTCATCAGGGTTGTGCATGATGAGAGCATTCTTGTGTGACGAAAATGGAGCATGGCTAAACTATATGATTTTGTAGGGATGAACTTTCTTTGGCCATGTTATTTTGAGAAGACATAATTGCTTAGTTAGTATGCTTGAAGTATTATTATTTTTATGTCAATATGAAATTTTATCTTGAATCTTTCGGATCTGAATATTCATGCCACAATTAAGAAGAATTACATTAAAGTTATGCCAATTAGCACTCCGCATCAAAAAATTCTGTTTTTATCATTTACCTACTCGAGGACGAGCAGGAATTAAGCTTGGGGATACTTGATATGTCTCCAATGTATCTATAATTTTTGATTGCTCCATGCTATATTATCTACCGTTTTGGACATTATTGGGCTTTATTTTCCACTTTTATATTATTTTTGGGACTAACCTATTAACCGGAGGCCCAACCCAGAATTGCTGTTTTTTCCTATTTTAGGGTTTCGAAGAAAAGGAATATCAAACGGAGTCCAAACGGAATGAAACCTTCGGGAACGTGATTTTCTCACCGAACATGATCGAGGAGACTTGGACCCTATGTCAAGAAACAAAGGAGGAGGCCACGAGGTAG